>NW_025533534.1:0-300000 GCF_020615455.1 Coregonus clupeaformis | reverse complement strand
GAGAGAGAGAGAGAGAGAGAGAGAGAGAGAGAGAGAGAGAGAGAGAGAGAGAGAGAGAGAGAGAGAGAGAGAGAGAGAGAGAGAGAGAGAGAGAGAGAGAGAGAATTCCTCCTGACCACTGAAAGTGAAGCGACATGGATGCGTGTGAGTGCGTGTGAGTGAATCAGAAACAGATCCCACCACAAGGCAGGCCCCAGAACAGTGACAGAAGAACATAGAGCAGCACAGCCCTCTGTCATTCTCAGAGCCTATTCCACACTGCATCGCCATTCACACTGTACAACACACACACACACACACACACACACACACACACACACACACACACTTTACAAACCAACCCAGGCAGACAGGTACACAAATGGAAACACACAGAAACAGTATGGTGGAGAGATTCATGCTCGACATATTTACAGATTAATATTAATGTCTGTCATTCTCACATTTCAAAAAGACCCCAAATACTATGGCCTACACACGCGCAGCCTCAAACTCAAACACACTGTACAAATGCCAAAAATAATTGTGTACACACACGAGATGCGCATACGCACAGGGCTGGCTCTGGGCAGTAACCTGTCACCACTTGAGAGGTCTGCTAAGGATTTCTGGTTGACGTTAATCAAGGCAAATCAGGACCAGAGACCAGATGTGTGTGTGGATGCGTGTTCAACACTGTGACACTGGCAACGGTCTGACTCTCTACCTCTCCAAGAACTGTTCACTGCCCTAATGGAGTACAAATGAATGGACTGGTGTCAGAAATATGGTAGAAAGTCCATGCTTACACCAATCCAACGCTTTGATTTGTATTGTTTTTTATTTTGTTAGGTTCCCATTAGCCGACGCCAATGGCGACAGCTAGTCTTACTAGGGTCCGACACATAACGGAAAATACATTACAGATCAAATACTTTTCAATTTACATACATTTAAAAACATTAACATGTAGTGTGCATACATTTATCAGTTACACGTACATGTCAGTACATACACACAAAAAGTAGGTCACATAGTAGTCCTCCCGTGTGTCTCAGCTGGTAGAGCATGGCGCTTGCAACGCCAGTGTTGTGGGTTCGATTCCCATGTGGGACCAGTACAAAAATGTATGCACTCACTACTGTAAGTCGCTCTGTATAAGAGCGTCTGCTAAAATGTAGTATTGATATCAGCCCTCTGATTACAATGAAGAGCAAAACGTGCGGCTCAGTTCTTGGCCAGCTGCAGCTTAACTAGGTCTTTCTTTGCAGCACTTGATCATATGACTGGACAATAATCAAGATAAGACAAAACTAAAGCCTGTAGGACTTGCTTTGTGGAGTTTGGTGTCTCATTATCACGGACAGATCTCTGCCCATCGTTACAACCATTGAATCAATATGTTTTTAACAGCAACAGTTTACAATCTAAGGTAACACCACGTAATTTAGTCTCCTCAACTTGCTCAACAGCCACATCATTCATTACCAGCTGAGGTCTAGAAATTAGGGAATGATTCGTACCAAATACAATGCTCTTAGTTTTAGAGATGTTCAGGATCAGTTTATTACTGGCCACCCATTCTAAAACTGACTGCAACTCTTTGTTTAGGGTTGCATTGATTTCATTAGCTGTGGTTGTTGACGTGTATAGGGATGAATCATCAGCATACATGGCCACACAGGCTTTGTTTAATGCCAGTGGCAGGTCATTGGTAAAAATAGAAAAGAGTAGAGGGTCAAGAGAGCTGCCCTGCAGTACACCACACTTTACATGTTTAACATTAGAGAAGCTTCCATTAAAGAAAACCCTCTGTGTTCTATTAGATAGATACAGTGTGGAAAAAAAGTATTTAGTCAGCCACCAATTGTGCAAGTTCTCCCACTTAAAAAGATGAGAGTGGCCTGTAATTTTCATCATAGGTACACGTCAACTATGACAGACAAATTGAGAAAAAAAAATCCAGAAAATCACATTGTAGGATTTTTAATGAATTTATTTGCAAATTATGGTGGAAAATAAGTATTTGGTCACCTACAAACAAGCAAGATTTCTGGCTCTCACAGACCTGTAACTTCTTCTTTAAGAGGCTCCTCTGTCCTCCACTCATTACCTGTATTAATGGCACCTGTTTGAACTTGTTATCAGTATAAAAGACACCTGTCCACAACCTCAAACAGTCACACTCCAAACTCCACTATGGCCAAGACCAAAGAGCTGTCAAAGGACACCAGAAACAAAATTGTAGACCTGCACCAGGCTGGGAAGACTGAATCTGCAATAGGTAAGCAGCTTGGTTTGAAGAAATCAACTGTGGGAGCAATTATTAGGAAATGGAAGACATACAAGACCACTGATAATCTCCCTCGATCTGGGGCTCCACGCAAGATCTCACCCCGTGGGGTCAAAATGATCACAAGAACGGTGAGCAAAAATCCCAGAACCACACGGGGGGACCTAGTGAATGACCTGCAGAGAGCTGGGACCAAAGTAACAAAGCCTACCATCAGTAACACACTACGCCGCCAGGGACTCAAATCCTGCAGTGCCAGACGTGTCCCCCTGCTTAAGCCAGTACATGTCCAGGCCCGTCTGAAGTTTGCTAGAGTGCATTTGGATGATCCAGAAGAGGATTGGGAGAATGTCATATGGTCAGATGAAACCAAAATAGAACTTTTTGGTAAAAACTCAACTCGTCGTGTTTGGAGGACAAAGAATGCTGAGTTGCATCCAAAGAACACCATACCTACTGTGAAGCATGGGGGTGGAAACATCATGCTTTGGGGCTGTTTTTCTGCAAAGGGACCAGGACGACTGATCCGTGTAAAGGAAAGAATGAATGGGGCCATGTATCGTGAGATTTTGAGTGAAAACCTGTCATTGCCAACAAAGGGTATATAACAAAGTATTGAGAAACTTTTGTTATTGACCAAATACTTATTTTCCACCATAATTTGCAAATAAATTCATAAAAAATACTACAATGTGATTTTCTGGATTTTTCTTTCTCATTTTGTCTGTCATAGTTGACGTGTACCTATGATGAAAATTACAGGCCTCTCATCTTTTTAAGTGGGAGAACTTGCACAATTGGTGGCTGACTAAATACTTTTTTCCCCACTGTAGCTCTTAATCCACGATATGGCAGATGTTGAAAAGCCATAACATACCTTTTTTCAACAACAGGTTATGGTCAATAATATCAAAGGCTGCACTGAAATCTAACAGTACAGCTCCCACAATCTTCTTGTTATCCATTTCTTTCAACCAATCATCAGTCATTTGTGTCAGTGCAGTACATGTTGAGTGCCCTTCTCTATAAGAATGCTGAACGTTTGTTGTTCATTTGTTTACAGAGAAATAGCATTTATTCGGTCAAACACCATTTTTTCCCAACAGTTTGCTAAGAGCTGGCAGCAAGCTGATAGGTCGGCTGTTAGAACCAGTAAAGGCCACTTTACCATTCTTGGGTAGCGGAATGACTTTGGCTTCCCTCCAGGCCTGAGGACAAATACTTTTCTCTAGGCTCAGATTAAAAATATGACAGATAGGAGTGGCTATAGAGTCAGCTACCATCCTCAGTAGATTTCCATCTAAATTGTCAATGCCAGGAGGTTTGTCATTATTGATTGATAACACTTTTTCCACCTCTCCCACACAAACTTTACAAAATTCAAACTTACAATGCTTTTCTTTCATTATTTGTTTTTTTTATGCATGAATACAATGGCTCACTGTTCGTTGCTGGCATTTCCTTCCTAAGTTTGCCCACTTTGCCAATGAAGTAATCATTAAAATAATTGGCAACATCAAGTGGTTTTGTGATGAATAAGCCATCTGATTCGATGAAAGATGGAGCTGAATTTGTCCTTTTGCCCATAATTTCATTTAAGTACTCCACCATTCTTTATATCATTGATCTTGGCTTCATAATAGAGTTTCTTCTTCTTTTTGTTGAGTTTGGTCACATAATCTATCAATTTTCAGAAGTCAGATGTGCAGCCAGACTTATTAGCCACTCCTTTTGACCAATCTCTTTCAACCATACACTTTTTAAATTCCTCATCAATCCATGGAGCCTTAACCGTTCTAACAGTCAATTTCTTAACAGGTGCATGTTTATCAATAATTGGAAGAAGCAATTTCATAAATTCATCAAGTGCAGCGTCTGGATGCTCCTTATTAATCACATCAGACCAACAAATATTTGTAACATCATCCACAAGAGTCACAGCAAAATATTTTGTATGATCTGTTATACACTATTTTAGGCCCAGCTTTTGGAACCATGGCTTTCCTGGATTACTGCATCCAATGGGTACGGACACAGCTTTAGAACAAAGTACTACAGTATTAGTAAAAATGTGATCAATACATCTGGATGATATAGTTCCTGTAGTGTTTGTAAACACCCTGGTAGGTTGATTAATAACCTGAACCACATTACAGGCACTGGTTACAGTGAGAAGCTTTCTCTTGAGCAGACAGCTTGATGAAAACCAGTCAATATTCAGGTCCCCAAGAAAGTAAACCTCTCTGTTTATATCACATAAACTATCAAGCATTTCACACACATTATGTGGTCCTCTGTAGCTCAATTGGTAGAGCATGGCGCTTGTAACGCCAGGGTAGTGGATTCAATCCCCGGGACCACCCATACGTAAAAATGTATGCACACATGACTGTAAGTCGCTTTGGATAAAAGCGTCTGCTAAATGGCATATTATTATATTATATTACATTATCTAGATACTGACTGTTAGCACTAGGTGGCCTATAGCAACACCCTAAAATAATAGCCTTTAGATGAGGCAGGTGAACCTGTAACCACAACACTTCAATAACACTTGACATGAGATCTTCTCTAAGCATTACAGGGATATGGCTCTGAATATATACAGCAACACCTCCCCCATAGGCATTCCTGTCTCTTCTGTAGATGTTATATCCTTGTATTGCTACTGCTGTATCATCAAAGGAATTACCTAAGTGAGTCTCAGAAATGGCTAATATATTAATGTTATCTGACATTAGCAAGTTATTGATTTCATTATCCTTATTTCTAAGGCTACATATATTAATATGGGCTATTTTTAGCCCTTTCCTGGGTAGCTTATCAGAGCTAGGCATAATATGGAAAATAACAAACAAAGCAACAACAACAAAAAACATTCAGCAGTCCATCAATCAGTTGGTGTGTGTAAGTGTGTATGTGAGGCTTGGCTCCCTCATCCCTTCTAGGCTTTTGGGAGGGATGGTGGACAATGAGCCTGTCATAGCGGATGTAAGCAATGAGCCAAGCCCCACGTGCTCTGGCAGCTTTCATGGCTGGGAAGATTTGCATTCCTCTCAAGTTCTTGATTCTTTCCAGAACAGCTACCTTGTCCTTGAACCTCGGGACCTTGGCCGGTGGTGGGGTTTCCAGTCCTCTGGGCGTGATCCACCTCAATCTTCCTGTGGTCCATATTCAGTTTCTCAGTGATCATTTCCCTCACTTTGTCCTCAGACTCCGTCCAGGTCTCATGGGGAGATTTTGCAATTTTGTCCACAACAATGTTGTTCCGCCTTGATTGTCCCTCGAGGTCATCTGATTTCTCCGTCATTGTTATCATGGATTCACACACAGAACTGATGTCCTCTCTCAATGACTTACAGATTGCTGTCATCTTGCTGTTCTCCTGTTTAAACTCATCGAGCTGACCCTGGGAGAACTGCAAACTGTTCTTCAGGTCCTGGACCTCTCTGGTCAGATCGTCCATTATTTTATTAGTTGACTCCACCAGTATTTGGACACAACACTTGAAGCTATTTTCTTGTTGTTGTAACAACTGCTTGTAGAACTCTTTTTTTTTTGTTTAAAAGATCCCTCACCTGTGACAGAGAGACACCACTGTCCTCAACGGTACTCCCACCGGCATTGGTCTTTGTCATGGTAGCAACGTAGAATACGCTGTTACTCCTTGCAGTTCCAGACAGGTCAGGTCACACAGGGAAGATGGAAACAGCAACAAACAAACATCAGGGATTCAAACAGTCACACTCTCGGGACAATCCATGCTTTAACTAAGCAAGAGCGTGCATATGTGTGTCCGTGCTTTAACTAAGCAATCCGTGCTTTAAATAAGCATTTATTTATAGTATTTTTCACCCGTGTTTTAAATTAATCCATTACTCTAGGGTGAGGCCATAACATCTCCAGACGCTGTCAGCAGAAACACACAAACTGTTGAGCCGCACCAGGGCATGCGCCAGTCCTTGGCCGGACGCCATCTTGGTTCTGCAGGGAACAGTAGCCTGTTATTAGAAGGGCCTAACAGTGATGAGTGAGTCGCTCTAAGTCCCGCTGACATTCTGTAACTTACTCTCACAGTACGTCTGACTGCTTCTCGAGTCCCAGAGCAGAAGAGAACAGGGTCGTGTTCAACAGGGAGAAAACATTTGGAAACGGGTCGGTTCTACCACAGCCTGTCTAATGGAGGACACAGATTTTTGGTTTATGTTGAAAAGTGTTTTGCTACGGTGTGTCATCCTGAACATGACCCAGAACAGAGGACAAGCCCACACTATCCTCTCATCAACCTCTCAGCAACTAGAGGGTGTTGAAGAGTGTTGAAGGACCATATGGATCAACTCAACTGTCATTCTCCATATTAGGGCAGTCCCGTGTAACTCAGTTGGTAGAGCATGGCGGTTGCAACGCCAGGGTTGTGGGTTAATTTCCCAAGGGGGACCAGTATGAAAAAAATAAAAAAAATGTATGCACTCACTAACTGTAAGTCGCTCTGGATAAGAGCGTCTGCTAAATGACTAAAATTTTACATTTTAAAATGTAGGGCTGTCCCAGACTAAAAAGATCCTTGTCTACCGAGAGTCATCCTGTTCTTTCGACCAATTGATTGGTCGAAATGTTTAAACATATTTTTCCATATATAGACACACACCCTATGCATTAGAATAAAACCAACTACATATGCACTGAGCTTGTCTGATGCTTTAAGCACACTGTTTGATTCAATAATGAAGACACACAAATGACTCAAGAAAGAGCCCAATGGTCGCACTGTGCTAATGCCTGTGTGACTGGCACACGTTGTCTCTCTCTCCTCCCTACTGCAGCCAAAAGGCACCACAGCACAGCAACTGTTTATTGCGCTGTCCGTGCTGAATCTGCGACATAATTTGTTTAGGAAAAACATTCCCTATTCCCTCAACCCTTGCTCTCTTTACGTGAAACATGTAAGCATCGCATGCATGTGACCAATAGGGCCTGACCTATAGCCTATCATAATCACATCAATAAATTGGTTATAACAAACGCCAAACACAGTAACACGTGACAGCAAAATGGATGGGGAGGATGTGAAAAAGAAACTTGAAACAGGGGAATGTTTACTGGCTGCTCAGGAGGGAAAAGGGAAGTCAGATGTGTGGAAGACATTTGACTTAGTTGTGGAAACTACTGGAGATCAAGAAAAAGGAGGGTATAGGAGCAAGCGCTGCGTGAGTATTATGTGCCAAACAGTTGCTGTTAGATTACAATACTATAATTTTTTCGGACCATTTGGAACAGTATAAACAACACTAAATAAAGAAGTGTACCAGAGAGTCTGTTCCAATGAATAAAAAGAGAGTACACAGTAGCAGAATACCTGATCACTGTGACTGACCCAAACTTAAGAGAAGCTTTGACTATGTACAGACTCAGCGAGCATGGCCTTGCTATCGAGAGAGGATGCCATAGGCAGACCTGGCTCTCAAGAGAAGACAGGCTATGTGCACACTGCCCACAAAATGAGGTGGAAATTGAGATGCACTTTCTAACCACCCACCAAATGTATGACCATAATAGAAACACACATTTCCCACAGACCCACAAATAATCTAATTTTGATCAACTCCCATATCTATTAGGTGAAATACCACAGTGTGCCACCTCAGCAGCAAGATTTGTGACCCGTTGCCACAAGAAACCAGTGGAGCACAAACAACATTGTAAATACAACCTATATTTATCTGTTTATTTATTTTCTCTTTCATACTTCAACTATTTGCACATCGTTACAACACTGTACGTAGCCAATAATATAACATTTGAAATGTCTCTATTCTATTGAAACTTTTGTGAGTAATGTTTACTATTAATTTCTGATTGTTTCTTTCCCCTGTTTATTTCCCCTTTGTTTATTGTCTATTTCACTTGCTTTGGCAATGTAAACTCATGTTTCCCATGCCAATAAACCCCATTGAATTGAATTGAGAGGGAGAGAGTAAAGTACTACTGATGATACTATACTATGAGGGTAAGCAGAGGGCATGGTGGTCCAAACCTTTATACAAACTGCTGCTACGCCCATGTAATAGCTACTGTCTACCATGCTTTACCTGGGAGGGCGGACGTTCACACACACAAAAGTGCCCACATACATACAGCCGGCCAGCCACGCACGAAGCCACACACAGACACACACACACACACACACACACACACACACACACACACACACACACACACACACACACACACAGAGAGAACCACCACCAAAGTTGAAGTTTCCTGAGTATGCCAGTTCTACAGTAGCATGGTAAGCCACGACGGACCGACAAGGCCTTGTTTTTTCTCCTAATCTTTTCTCTTCCTCCTCTCTTCTCTACAGTGTAATTTGCTATCTGGCCGAGTCTTCTAATCAGCTGTACTCTCAGTGGCCGCAGCGTAATGGTCGTTTTCCTGTGGTTATCCCAAACAACCCCCGCCGCAGTCTGGCTTCTCTTGCTCTCTCTACCTCTGTCTCCCTCTCTGTCTGCAAACGCCATCACTCCCGCCAACACTGTCAATTACAAATTCCACCTTCTTGAGGCCCTGTTTTGACTGTGTGAGGAGACGAATGAGGAAAAAGCTTGAGCGGTTTTCTGAATGGCGATCAAAGCGTCATTTCTCAGAACTTGACAGTTTTCCTCATATAGAATGGTGAAGATTGTTACCTGCTATATACGTTTTGACAGCCGATCGAAGCCAAACGGAATGGGAGAAGATGTCTGTATTCAGTGGTGAGCGCCATTCTACTCAACCATTCGTCCTACAATGGATTTACAGAGACTTAAAGAAGTCTTTCTGTATCCAGGGAGCATATTAAATATGGACAAACATCAAACTCCTAAAACAGTCACACACACTGAGATTATAGATACAGTGCCTTCAGAAAGTATTCACACCCCTCAACCTTTTCCACATTTTGTTGTGTTACAAGGTGGGATTAAAAATGAATTTAATTGTCATTTTTTTTGTCAACAATCTACACAAAATACTCTGTAATGACAAAGTGGAAGAAAAATTCTAACATTTGTAAAGAAAATTATGAAAAATAAAACACTAACATATCTTGATTACATACAGTGGGGAGAAGTATTTGATACACTGCCGATTTTGCAGGTTTTCCTACTTACAAAGCATGTAGAGGTCTGTCATTTTTATCATAGGTACACTTCAATTGTGAGAGACGGAATTTTTTAAAAAATCCAGAAAATCACATTGTATGATTTTTAAGTAATTAATTTGCATTTTATTGCATGACATAAGTATTTGATACATCAGAAAAGCAGAACTTAATATTTGGTACAGAAACCTTTGTTTGCAATTACAGAGATCATATGTTTCCTGTAGGTCTTGACCAGGTTTGCACACACTGCAGCAGGGATTTTGGCCCACTCCTCCATACAGACCTTCTCCAGATCGTTCAGGTTTCGGGGCTGTCGCTGGGCAATACGGTCTTTCAGCTCCCTCCAAAGATTTTCTATTGGGTTCAGGTCTGGAGACTGGCTAGGCCACTCCAGGACCTTGAGATGCTTCTTACGGAGCCACTCCTTAGTTGCCCTGGCTGTGTGTTTCGGGTCGTTGTCATGCTGGAAGACCCAGCCACGACCCATCTTCAATGCTCTTACTGAGGGAAGCAGGTTGTTAGCCAAGATCTCGCGATACATGGCCCCATCCATCCTCCCCTCAATACGGTGCAGTCGTCCTGTCCCCTTTGCAGAAAAGCATCCCCAAAGAATGATGTTTCCACCTCCATGCTTCACGGTTGGGATGGTGTTCTTGGGGTTGTACTCATCCTTCTTCTTCCTCCAAACACGGCGAGTGGAGTTTAGACCAAAAAGCTATATTTTTATCTCATCAGACCACATGACCTTCTCCCATTCCTCCTCTGGATCATCCAGATGGTCATTGGCAAACTTCAGACGGGCCTGGACATGCGCTGGCTTGAGCAGAGGGATTAAAATTCATACAATGTGATTTTCTGTATTTTTGTTTTAGATTCAGTCTCTCACAGTTGAAGTGTACCTATGATAAAAATAAAAGACCTCTACATGCTTTGTAAGTAGGAAAACCTGCAAAATCGGCAGTGTATCAAATACTTGTTCTCCCCACTGTAAGTATTCAACCACCTGAGTCAATACATGTTAGAATCACCTTTGGCATTACAGCTGTGAGTCTTTCTGGGAAAGTCTCTAAGAACTTTGCACACTTGGATTGTACAATATTTGCAAATAAAAAATATAAAAAAGTAAAGCTCTGTCAAGTTGGTTGTTGATCATTGCTAGGCAGCCATTTTCAAGTCTTGCCAGAGATTTTCAAGATTTAATTCAAAATTGTAACTAGGCTACTCAGGTACATTCAATGTCGTCTTGGTAAGCAACTCCAGTGTATATTTGGCCTTGTGTTTTATGTTATTGATTGTCCTGCTGAAAGGGGAATTTGTCTCCCAGTGTCTGTTGAAAAGCAGACTGAACCAGGTTTTCCTCTAGGATTTTGCCTGTGCTTAGATGTATTCCGCTTCTTTTTATTTAAAAAAATCCCTTGCCGATGACAAGCATACCCATAACATGATGCAGCCACCACCATGCTTGAAAATATGAAGAATGGTACTCAGTGTTGTGTTGTGTTGGATTTGCCCCAAACATAACACTTTGTATTCAGGACATAAAGTTAATTTATTTGCCAAATTTTTAGCAGTTTTACTTTAGTGCCTTACTGCAAACAGGATGCATGTTTTGGAATATTTGTATTCTGTTCAGGCTTCCTTCTTTTCACTCTGTAATTTAGTTTAGTATTGTGGACTAACTACAATGTTGTTGATCCATCCTCAGTTTTCTCATATAACAGCCATTAAACTCTGTAACTGTGTTAAAGTCACCATTGGCCTCATGGTAAAATCCCTGAGCGGTTTCCTTCCTCTCCGGCAACTGAGTTAGGAAGGACGCCTGTATCTTTGTAGTGACTGGGTAGATTGATACACCATCCAAAGTGTAATTAATAACTTCACCATGCTCAAAGGGATATTCAATGTCTGTCATGTTAGACACTATTATTGCACGCAGAGTGAGTCCATGCAACTTACACTGCTCAAAAAAATAAAGGGAACACTTAAACAACACAATGTACTCCAAGTCAATCACACTTCTGTTAAATCAAACTGTCCACTTAGGAAGCAACACTGATTGACAATAAATTTCACATGCTGTTGTGCAAATGGAATAGACAACAGGTGTTAATTATAGGCAATTAGCAAGACACCCCCAATAAAGGACTGGTTTTGCAGGTGGTGACCACAGACCACTTCTCAGTTCCTATGCTTCCTGGCTGATGTTTTGGTCACTTTTGAATGCTGGCGGTGCTTTCACTCTAGTGGTAGCATGAGACGGAGTCTACAACCCACACAAGTGGCTCAGGTAGTGCAGCTCATCCAGGATGGCACATCAATGTGAGCTGTGGCAAGAAGGTTTGCTGTGTCTGTCAGCGTAGTGTCCAGAGCATGGAGGCGCTACCAGGAGACAGGCCAGTACATCAGGAGACGTGGAGGAGGCCGTAGGAGGGCAACAACCC
The DNA here is from genome assembly GCF_020615455.1 of Coregonus clupeaformis. Lineage (NCBI taxonomy): Eukaryota > Metazoa > Chordata > Actinopteri > Salmoniformes > Salmonidae > Coregonus > Coregonus clupeaformis. Next base: position 288,146 of record NW_025533534.1, on the reverse strand, counting down.
AGCAGCAGGACTGCTACCTCCGCCTTTGTGCAAGGAGGAGCAGGAGGAGCACTGCCAGAGCCCTGCAAAATGACCTCCAGCAGGCCACAAATGTGCATGTGTCTGCTCAAACGGTCAGAAACAGTATGAGGGCCCGACGTCCACAGGTGGGGGTTGTGCTTACAGCCCAACACCGTGCAGGACGTTTGGCATTTGCCAGAGAACACCAAGATTGGCAAATTCGCCACTGGCGCCCTGTGCTCTTCACAGATGAAAGCAGGTTCACACTGAGCACATGTGACAGACGTGACAGAGTCTGGAGACGCCGTGGAGAACGTTCTGCTGCCTGCAACATCCTCCAGCATGACCGGTTTGGCGGTGGGTCAGTCATGGTGTGGGTTGGCATTTCTTTGGAGGGCCGCACAGCCCTCCATGTGCTCGCCAGAGGTAGCCTGACTGCCATTAGGTACCGAGATGAGATCCTCAGACCCCTTGTGAGACCATATGCTGGTGTGGTTGGCCCTGGGTTCCTCCTAATGCAAGACAATGCTAGACCTCATGTGGCTGGAGTGTGTCAGCAGTTCCTGCAAGAGGAAGGCATTGATGCTATGGACTGGCCCGCCCATTCCCCAGACCTGAATCCAATTGAGCACATCTGGGACATCATGTCTCGCTCCATCCACCAACGCCACGTTGCACCACAGACTGTCCAGGAGTTGGCGGATGCTTTAGTCCAGGTCTGGGAGGAGATCCCTCAGGAGACCATCCGCCACCTCATCAGGAGCATGCCCATGCGTTGTAGGGAGGTCATACAGGCACGTGGAGGCCACACACACACTACTGAGCCTCATTTTGACTTGTTTTAAGGACATTACATCAAAGTTGGATCAGCCTGTAGTGTGGTTTTCCACTTTAATTTTGAGGGTGACTCCAAATCCAGACCTCCATGGGTTGATAAATTTGATTTCCATTGATAATTTTTGTGTTATTTTGTTGTCAGCACATTCAACTCTGTAAAGAAAAAAGTATTTAATAAGATTATTTCATTCATTCATTCAGATCTAGGATGTGTTATTTTAGTGTTCCCTTTATTTTTTTGAGCAGTGTATTATGTGACTTGTTAAGCACATTTCTACGCCTGAACTTATTTAGGCTTGCCATAACAAAGTGGTTGAATACTTATTGACTCAAGACATTTCAGCTTTTCATTTTTTATTAATTTGTAAACATTTCTAAAAACATATTCCACTTTGACATTATGGGGTATTGTGTGTAGAAAAGTGACACAAAATTTCATGCATGTCTCTCATTGAGGTCAATTAATGATTTACTTCACTTTTATCTCAGCTCTGAATCAGGCCATCTCAAGGCATTCTAGCCTTATGAATGTGTGACTTTGGTCAGAGCTATAGCATCCATTGGGTTTATGCTAACACGGTGCAGTGGCATCCTAGACCTCACTTTTAACGTGTGGGGCAGTGGAATGATCCTGACACACAGTCTTGGTCTGCCTTACGTGTCTGCCTTGCGTCTTAGTGTGTGTGTGTCTGCCTTATGTGCACCTGCCTGCCTTGAGTGTGTAGAAACCAGCTTCTAACACATTTGAGCAGAGCAGACGTGTTGGTTAGAAAAAAGGAGTTTGTCTGTAATGGAGTTAATGTGAAGGACTTCCCTTTCTTTGGCTGCTGTTGCTGTTTCAGAGGCTACGTCCCAAATGGCACTCTAATCCCTACATAGCACACTACTTTTGATCGGCGCCGGGTGCCATTTGGGACACAGAGACGTGTGTGTTTTATGGGGTCTCTTCATGAAGAAAATGAACTCTTCATGTAGAAAACCAAGAGCTGAGAAAGATACATGATCATGGAGCTCAATTAATGTGAATAGGGCTCAACAAACAACATCTAATCTGTTGGAGGTCTTTGGCATACTTTCACATGTGAAAGCAGCATTACAACTCGTAATAATACACTTACCTCGAATACAACACACAACAGTGCATACTTCTCTCTAACTACTGTTCTTTTAATACGGCAGTAAGGAGTGGAGTGGGTGGTCTTGGAAACACACACACACACACACACACACACACACACACACACACACACTGGACATTGATTAATCACTGGACATTGATCACCGGATATTCGGCCAGTCTGCACAGCGCGTTATCGACCCAGAACATATCAGTTTTTCCGCCGGAATCACTGAATCACTGGACCTTTAACTCCGGATTCGTCGCTACCAGCTAGCTACAACAAAACGGACGCTGGGGTCTGGCTAATCATCCTGAGCTAGGCCCATCTCCCGGCTATCTACCTCTCTGTCAACCGGACGGGACCACCTAGTGTTGACACGGAGCCCCGCCGATCCTACACGACTGGTCTGCCGACGAAATCGTCTGATGTGGTTACGACGTTAACCACGAAGATTCCATCCATCTGCTAGCCCTGGTCCGCTAGCACACGCTAGCCGTGGCCTCTTAGTCACTAGTACTTCACCACCGGACCTTATGATAACTCAGCTATACAGCTGATATCTGGTGGACTGTTCCTTTTTACGGTACTACATCCTGTTTATGTTTAGCCTCAGCCCAAACATGGTTAGTTTATTGTTGTTTCGGTTATTTCTAATTGTACTATATCACTGTAGACCCCCCAGCCTAGCTAAACCTGCCTTAGATAGCTCCTTTGCCCCTCCCCCAATACACGCGGAGACCGACTCAATTGATGCCTCCAGCGATGCTATCTCTTTCATTGTTACCCAACGCTTAGGTTTACCTCCACTTTACTCATATCCTTCCATATCCTTGTCTGTACATAATGCCCTGAATCTTTTCTATAACACCCGGAAATCTGCCCCCTTTATTCTATGTACCCAACGCACTAGAAGACCAGTTCTTAAAGCCTTTAGCCGTATCCTTATTCTAGTCCTCCTCTGTTCCTCTGGTGATGTAGAGGCTAACCCAGGCCCTGCAGCCCTCAGTATCACTCCTACTCCCCAGGCGCTATCATTTGATGACTTCTGTAATCGCAAAAGTCTTGGTTTCTTGCACATAAATATCAGAAGTCTACTTCCTAAGTTTGAGTTATTCACTGCGTTAGCACACTCTGCCAACCCTGATGTTCTAGCAGTGTCTGAATCCTGGCTCAGGAAGGCCACCAAAAATTCTGAAATTTCCATCCCCAACTATAACATTTTCCGTCTAGATAGAACTGCCAAAGGGGGTGGAGTTGCAATCTACTGTAGAGATAGCCTGCAGAGCTCTATCATACTATCCAGGTCTGTGCCCAAACAGTTTGAGCTTCTACTTCTAAAAATCCACCTTTCCAGAAATAAGTCTCTCACTGTTGCCGCTTGCTACAGACCCCCTCAGCCCCCAGCTGTGCCCTGGACACCATATGTGAATTGATTGCCCCCATTTATCCTCAGAGTTTGTACTGCTTGGTGACCTAAATTGGGATATGCTTAATACCCCAGCCATCCTACAATCCAAGCTAGATGCCCTCAACCTCACGCAAATTATCAACGAACCTACCAGGTACAACCCTAAATCCGTAAACATGGGTACCCTCATAGATATCATCCTGACTAACATACCCTCTAAATACACCTCAGCTGTCTTCAACCAGGATCTCAGCGATCACTGCCTTATTGCCTGCGTCCGTAACGGGTCCGCGGTCAAACGACCACCCCTCATCACTGTCAAACGCTCCCTAAAACACTTTAGCGAGGAGGCCTTCCTAATTGACCTGGCCCAGGTATCCTGGATGGATATAGATCTCATTCCGTCAGTAGAGGATGCCTGGTTGGTCCTTAAAAGTAATTTCCTCTCAATCTTAAATAAACATGCCCCATTCAAAAAATACAGAACTAAGAACCGATATAGCCCCTGGTTCTCCTCAGACTTGACTGCCCTTGACCAGCACAAAAACATCCTGTGGCGTACAGCATTAGCATCAAATAGCCCCCGCGATATGCAACTTTTCAGGGAAGTTAGGAACCAATATACACAAGCAGTCAGGAAAGCAAAGGCTAACTTTTTCAAACAGAAATTTGCATCCTGTAGCACTAACTCCAAAAAGTTTTGGGACACTGTAAAGTCCATGGAGAATAAGAGCACTTCCTCCCAGCTGCCCACTGCACTGAGGCTAGGAAACACTATCACCACCGATAAATCTACAATAATCGAGAATTTCAACAAGCATTTAGCTACAGCTGGCCATGCTTTCCATCTGGCTACCACTAACCCGGCCACCAACTCTGCACCCTCTGCTGCAACTTGCCCATGCCCCCCGCTTCTCCTTCACACAAATTCAGACAGCTGATGTTTTGAAAGCGCTGCAAAATCTGGACCCCTACAAATCAGCTGGGCTAGACAATCTGGACCCTTTCTTTCTAAAACTAGCCGCCGAAATTGTCGCTACCCCTATTACTAGTCTGTTCAACCTCTCTTTCATAACGTCTGAGATCCCCAGAGATTGGAAAGCTGCCGCGGTCATCCCCCTCTTCAAAGGGGGGTGACACTCTAGATCCAAACTGCTACAGACCTATATCCATCCTGCCCTGCCTTTCGAAAGTATTCGAAAGCCAAGTTAACAAACAGATCATCGACCATTTCGAATACCACCGTACCTTCTCCGCTATGCAATCCGGTTTCCGAGCTGGTCACGGGTGCACTTCAGCCACGCTCAAGGTCCTAAACAATATTATAACCGCGATTGATAATAGACAGTACTGTGCAGCCGTCTTCATCGACCTGGCCAAGGCTTTCGACTCTGTCAACCACCGCATTCTTATTGGCAGACTAAATAGCCTTGGTTTCTCAAATGACTGCCTCGCCTGGTTCACCAACTACTTCTCAGATAGAGTTCAGTGTGTCAAATCGGAGGGCCTGTTGTCTGGACCTATGGCAGTCTCTATGGGGGTGCCACAGGGTTCAATTCTTGGGCCGACACTTTTCTCCGTGTATATCAATGATGTCGCTCTTGCTGCTGGTGACTCTCAGATCCACCTCTACGCAGACGACACCATTTTGTATACATCTGGCCCTTCATTGGACACTGTGTTAACAAACCTCCAAACGAGCTTCAATGCCATACAACAATCCTTCAGTAGCCTCCAACTGCTCTTAAACACTAGTAAAACTAAATGCATGCTTTTCAATCGAACGCTGCTGGCACCCGCCCACCCGACTAGAATCACCACTCTCGACGGGTCTGACCTAGAGTATGTGGACAACTACAAATACCTAGGTGTCTGGTTAGACTGTAAACTCAACTTCCAGACTCACATAAAGAATCTCCAATCCAAAGTTAAATCTAGAATCGGCTTCCTATTTCGCAATAAAGCCTCCTTCACTCATGCTGCCAAACATGCCCTCGTAAAACTGACTATCCTACCGATCCTCGACTTCGGCGATGTAATTTACAAAATAGCCTCCAACACTCTACTCAGCAAATTGGATGTAGTCTATCACAGTGCCATCCGTTTTGTCTCCAAAGCCCCATACACTACCCACCACTGTGACCTGTACGCTCTTGTTGGCTGGTCCTCACTACATGTTCGTCGTCAAACCCACTGGCTCCAGGCCATCTATAAATCACTGCTAGGCAAATCCCCGCCTTATCTTAGCTCATTGGTCACCATAGCAGCACCCACCCGTAGTCTGCGCTCCAGCAGGTATATCTCACTGGTCATTCCCAAAGCCAACACCTCCTTTGGCCGCCATTCCTTCCAGTTCTCTGCTGCCAATGACTGGAACGAATTGCAAAAATCTCTGAAGCTGGAGACTCTTATCTCCCTCAATAACTTTAAGCATCAGTTGTTAGAGCACCTTACCGATCACTGCACCTGTACACAGCCCATCTGAAATTAGCCCACCCAACTACCTCATCCCTATATTGTTATTTATTTTGCTCTTTTGCACCCCAGTATCTCTATTTGCACATAATCTCTTGCACATCTAGCATTCCAGTGTTAATACTATTGTAATTATTCTGCACTATAGCCTATTTATTGCCTTACCTCCATAACTTGCTACATTTGCACACACTGTATATATATTTTCTGTTGTATTTCTGACTTTATGTTTTTTACCCCATATGTAACTCTGTGTTGTTTTTATTGCACTACTTTGCTTTATCTTGGCCAGGTCGCAGTTGTAAATGAGAACCTGTTCTCAACTGGCTTACCTGGTTAAATAAAGGTGAAATAAATAAAAATAAAAAACACACAAACACACACCTGTGTAGGCCCAGGAATGCAGGAGAGAACCCTCTCAATGTTCTCTGTGGTAACATCCACATCATCCACTGCTACTAGGTCATCACCTGGGGAGGAGGAGGAGGAAGTCAATGGATAACAGCAGCATGTTAACGTAGATAACAACAATAAGCGTAAATAGTTATATTTCTGCAAACGTACTCAATTGAGTCTGTACTGTAGGCTATGCAAATGAATGTTTGTATGCGTGTATCTTTTCATCCCCGTTTTTAATGAGCTGCATTAAGTCGAATTCCTAACAACTTTGGTTGGTACGGCAAAAAAGTATTGTGTTATCTGTTTTACAAATAGTATGGTTTTGTAGAGGAGCACAGTCTAGAGATATAGTCAGCGGATATAGAAATAGCCAAATGTGCTGTTGTTTCTTTTTGTATATCAAGGAGTTTCACCTGCCCCTGTGCAGACTTCTATTCATTCCTATCTCCCTAACAAAGACTTCACCTCAATTGTTTCAGGTATTTAACGAGTCTAGGCTAATTGTTTTAGCATGGAGTGGTAGGCTACATGAAAGGCATGGCTTTAAACACTAACTCATGTGGAGTTTCTTCGCATTCCTTGGTCTGCCCACAACAACTGTGTCGACGTCAGTCTCCACAAACATAAGAAACGATTTGCTGTAAAACACAACTTTATAAGTAGTTAATATCATGTCAATTATGTCAATAAAATTGTTTCTTGCAGTCTTGCTGGGATTTCTGCCAGTGCCCATCCAAAGGTCAAGCAATGTGTATATGACAGACACATTGGGTGAGTCTGAAATGGCACCCTTATTCCCTTTAAAGTGCACTACTTTTGACCAGGGCGATTATGGTCAAAATGAGCTGGCTATATAGGGAATACGGTGCCATTTCTGACGTCCCCACAGTGAGTTTTTGAACACTCACCGATCAGTATCTGTGCACACTTGATGGCGGGGCTGTTGGGCACCAGGCCGTGGATGGTGATCTTCTCCCCCCTTCTCCCTGTAGGGTCTCCCTGGCCCCTGCCCCAGGACGGGCGATGCACCACCCCCAGCAGAGCCTCCAGTAGACCCCCTCTCTCCAGGGGAGGAGGGGAGCAGCTGCCCAGTCGTTTGGGGTTCAGGTAGACACACACCTCCTTCAGCTGCTGCTGCTGGACCACCAGCCCCGCCCTCTGCCCCGCCTGGTTTTTCAAGATGGATGCCGGAAGCGATGACGAGTCTTTGGCTCCTCCGTCGGGCTCACTGCGCAGGGATGGCCGCCTCTTCCTCCGTAGGATCCTGGCCAGTCTTTTCAGCTTGGGCTCTCCTTTGGTTGGAGCGCCATCAGGATGCTTCCTGCACTCCTCGCTGATGATCTCCGCCTCCTTCTCGCTGAAGCGCACGTGATTGGTGGAGAGGCCGTGATTGGCGGCGGCCTGAGCTAATGCCGCCTCCTCCTCGCCCTCGCTCAGCTCCAGGTAGAAGAGCTCGCCGTTCTTCTGGACGTCGTCCAGCCATTCTGGCTCTAGGTCACTGGAAATGAACAGACAAAAAGCATAAAGTGGGTGAAAATGTTTGAGAGCAGAGCCAAAAGTGATGGTTTGCCTGCCCACTGAACCCATCAGATAGGGGTTGTCAGGTTAATTTGGCAAGAACTACAGTGTAGAGACATAAGGCTCGCTTGAGGATTAAAAGTGCATATATTGTCATTAATTTAGAGCATATTGGCTTTCATCACAATTTGTCTGATTAGCCCTCAATCCCCATCTAAACATGAATCTTGTATGATGCTATTCAAACGGGTTAGTAACGCAATTATACTACTGTGTAACAAGTGAAACTCTGTCAAACAGCCCAAAAGTATGATAGCCCATCTTGTATTCTGTTCTGGGTCAGTGTATAACTACAGTCAAGGAGAGAGTGATGACTGAAAGGCAGATGTGTAATAGGACAACCATCATGTAGGCTACAGGTGTAAAGGTTTATGGCATACAATGCTGTTTTCATTTAATAATACTTCACAACAGCTACATTTACATGACGTTTTATTATCCCCTAATCCTCTATCTTACTCATTCCCAGTGGAGTGCTTTTCTGTTCTAATTTATCGTGTGGCATTTGGGGGGAGAAAGAAAACCACACGGCTGAAGAAAGACTAGAAATTGCATTTTTTGAGACAAGCAGAGACGAGAAAAAGCTAAACCCACACCCCCGCCCCGAGAGACAAAATGCCCTAACTCTGCAAAAAAATATAAAAAATTATGTCGGTCGGTCTCCTTCTAAACGAAGCTGTGCTGCCTCTGTGGTAGACTCTTGGAAAACACATCCATAAATTCACTAAGGATGGTGAATACCATATAATTGTTTATGAAGGTTAAGTTTCCAAATTGGAAAAATACATTTCCCAAAACTTTGATAGAAAAAAGAGGGGAGAGTAGTATACTATGCCCAGAATAGCGCAACTACACTGATTGTTCCTTTTGCTTTTGCCTCATCCATCTTTTCTGTTTCAATACAAAGTCTGTGTCCCCAATGGCACCCTATTCACTATATAGTGCACTACTTTTGACCAGGGCACATAGGACTCTAGGGAAAAGGGTGCCATTTGGACGCATTCCATGGCTTACAGTTGAGTTCTACTTTAATTGAGTAAAGATGACGACCTTCTTCGAAAGGTGATATGGCCAGATAAGATAGCAGAGATAGTTATCTGTCCATACCAGTGCTGCAGTGCAGATTGAGCTCTGATCCCTTATCCTCAAAACATCTCAGAGTAGGAGTACTAATCTAGGATCAGGTCGCAATCAGTCCATATAATGTTATTCATGATGATCTAAAAGGCTAAACTGATCCTACATCAGTACTCATACTCTGAGAGGATTTTTGGATACGGTGAACACAACATTTAAACTGAAGGTATTTGGATTGCTTGGAATTGGTAGACTAGAGGCAAACAATGGACAGTCATCAAGTCAACAAGACGGCCAGACAACAATAAAAACATACAAATAAAAATAAATAGTTGCCATGGCGCCCTAGTAGCAGCCTAAGCACAGACCTCCTGTAAATGTGTAGCTACATATTTAGCTATTTTGTTGGTGTTTTTAATTATAGATTTTTAATCAGCTCTTTTATTTTTGAGAACATACGTTTTTATTGTAAATACAGTATCTGGTGTTTTTGAGCCACGGATTTACACTTTTTGGCTTGGCTAGCTAGTTAGCTGGTTAATGTTTTTGTTTGGAAGAGAACCTGAAGCATGAGAGGAATGGGAGATAGAGGACTACAGCAGTGCTGAGGCAGAGGGCTCGTAGTGAGGACAACTGGCTACTATTCTGAACTTTGTGTGGTGACCTTTCTGGTACCCAGAGCTACGGAGGCATCACCCAAGTGGGTGCTACACAGAGTGGAAGAGGAGAAGTCCAGTGTCTATAAGAGTCAGGCTGGTTCCCAGACTTGCCCTCTACAAGATCATCAGCAGACTCCATCATCTAGCATCCTCTAACCAGCTCTCTCCACTTAAGACATGAACTGACTTCTCCATCTTCGGAGGATGCAGCTTTCAAAGACTTGATCTCTATTGGTTGCCCTGTCATGATATATTACTTGTTTCTTTTTGGCTCTTGAAGCACTTTGAGATTCTATGAAAAGCGCTATAGAAATTTAATAAATTATAATTATAAACTTTTAAACTAATCTCATAGAATCAATATACTAAACAGACTTTGTTGGGTGAACATAGCATAGGCCTACCTTGCCTTTATAATAATAACGCATGCCATAAGCTTTATGAACACATAAAAAGAGTTTCACATAAAAAGAGTTTGGATGTTATGAAACAGATGTTGATACAGCAAAACCATGCATCGATCACTGTCCACACATAGGTGAAGAATAACAGTAGCCAGTAAGCCACCACTAGACCACTTTACAGTGAGTGTGGATCCTGCTTCACCTGCCCAGTCGCTTCCAGTGAGCTGCCTCGGTTGTCAAGTTATAAAGTTGAGGTGGCAACTGATAAAGACGACTAGACAGCTGAGGTCGCAAACATTGTATTTTACAAACAGTCAGGCAGCCCTTTAATACCATAACGTTAGTACCTCTCAAAAAGAGGTTTTTCTTTCTCTTCGGAAGCAACATGCAATAATGTACAGGGTTATCTTACTCGGAGTAGTCGGACTGACTGTAACTTGATGATGTTGATTCACTATCATTCCCGTATTCATGCAGTTCCTCCCTGTCGTCGACCTCCCGTATCGGGTGCTTACGCACAGCTGCATGCGTCTCGAGCATCCCGCAAGAATCTTTAGTAGCCATCATTCCATTCATTAAATGTGTTCGACAAGATGATACCAGTCAAAACTCAAAACGTTAAGATAATATGTTTTAGCTACTTGCTACTTTGTCTTTGTGAGCATCCGCAGTCTCTCGCCATGTTTTCTGCATACGGGCTCTTCAACTATGCCACGTGACGCAAATTGTCTCAGTGTGGTTGGCTGATGTTCACGTTTCCCTGACAACATGGAAGCTTTCCGTTTGCAGGATAGAAAACAGACAAGGGAGTAGGGGCACAGCATCACCCGTGCCCCATCTAGCCGCTAATACACGTGCAATAAAAAGAGGTTGACTGAATAAATGTTTCAATGCAACAACTTTGATAGTAACAAAAAAGTAAACTAGTATTAGGTACATATTCTTGACTATGCCTAAACTAAGCAAACAACATAAGAAATTGTCTGAAACACTCTGGAAATATGAGATACTCTGCAAATTTGAGACACATTTCTTTCTAATAAAATCACAAACGCAGCCAAATCTAAATATTGCAACATTTTAACAAGCTATCTCCCTCTGAATAGATGGGCATGAGCACCACTTATGTTTAGTTCGCCCCCTCCCTCTCCTCACGAACTGCACGAGGTCTTTAAATCCCCTATGGCATTCAGAGTGCTTTGGACTTTGGACAAAGCAACAACAGTCAAACAAACGTGCAATGAATGCGAGAAGGAACACAAAGAAAGTGCAAATAGTTTACCAAAACGTCTACAAGACATTTTCATATAAACTCCCTTCGTCATTGCCATAGCATAGCAAGTATCAATATACTGACCTGTATAGAAGCACACTGCGTATGGAATCAAAATCCTCTAAATTATTAGCGAATGACCTGGACGTTCCTCTATATGTAGCAATGTTAAACATTATTTATGTTTCATGTTTTCACGGATAGGGTGAGTTCAGCACAGATCATCAAGGCTTTACGACGATACTCTCTTTGAGCATTGACAACATTTCCATTCCGGACAAAAGTCCTGACTCACGGCTTGGGATGAATAGTGCCGTTTTGGACGAGTCGTCTGCCAGCAGTCTTCTTCTACATTTTCAAATGCATTTTAAATGTTTAAATCCTCTGTCATGGTCCGGTGGTGAATGTAGAATCCTTGCGCTAGTCAGAATGAATAGCCTAATGCTGCTGTCGATCTTAAAAAAAGTATTAACTTCTCCTCCCGATTTCTCACGTCAATCTCTGACTCAAGGACATGCAGTTCCCTCCCTATGCTTTTGAAAACGAGAAGAAAGCAGTCCTGAATACTTCTCCAGACTCCAGTCGGTAAGCGAGCGCAGGCAGCACATGCACGAGTTGAACCGCTTCTGGTCTAGCGGGTGCACTTGGCAGGTGGCGTAAAACGCCGCCTCTTTTGCTCAATAGATGTAGTTACGAATACACTATAGGCTATACAAGCTTTTGTTGTAGGACTTGACCATTATTTGAGTCTCATATTTTGTCAATAAAGTGTTTTTTCTGTATGACTTTGACAAATATATAAGGCTACTGCTCTGATCATACTCCCTTCCTCCATGCCCCCAGAAGAGATACAGAACGGGCATCAAAAGCAGAGGTAGGAAGAATACATTCTTCAACCTCTGCCCGCTTCGCGCTCTGAAAGGAGTGTCAAATCACGTCATCGTGGACAGTGTAACGGGACCAAACACTTCGGAACCACACTTCTCAAGTCAAACTACAGAAACCATCCCTGAAAGTATAGTGTTGCCCAGTAACTGCATTCGCAACAGGTCTTGTACCACGAGCATACTCTTTTCATTCATGGTGATAACACCAAATCTGAGCAGTTCACAGATTAAAACACTGACAAAACGTTTTTATAATTTTTCTTCCGAAAAAACATCTACATTATTGGCTACGTTAATGATAAAAGTCAGATTTTTCAAATACCCACAACGCTATCTGGTAGCACGCCCAATGCATCACACATTTCATTGGTTACTGAGCACTGTGGACAAGTGAGGGTAGTCAGCGTGATAGCTAGGTCCTTGTGGGCGTGAAGCTAACTGTGGCTCGGATGAAAATCTAACATCAGTTTAATGGTTTTGTGTTCATGGATCAGTCATAAGGTGGCTGCATACTTCAAAAATAATATCCTTATCCAGAGTACTTTTTCATAAAGAAATGAGGGGGGAACTACATTTGAAGTTTGTTAGCGACAAGCCTGCGCTCACACTGAGGTATAAAGAACGCTCAAACAGGTGTAAATTAAAAACGTGTCCGGCGTAGAAACAGATTCTCTTCTTCTTCTTTGGTATCGTGGCGTTCGCACATTTGTTGTGCATGCCGCCACCTACTTTGCGGGAGTGTGTGGGCGATCACGTTAACACAAAGTTTCTAAACGCAGAGGCGCAACATTGCAAGACTTCCGGGAACGCTTGCGAAACAGACGAAACTGAAAAGGCCGGGGTTTAGAGTTTGAGGAGTCAATGAGAGAAGTGAAAAATCTTCCTTAGTTGTTAATTTTCTGAAAATCTAATGGCACAACCTAGATTCAAGCCAATGTCATAAGTAGTTGAACATATTTTTACTACAATTTCGTGAAAGTGAGAAACTGATACGTTTTCAGTTTTGTCAAATACTATTTTATATCGAAGGAGTGCCATTTGACGCATGCACATGCGCAGTTCAGCGCGAGACGACCGTTACCCCGAGGTGACGTGTTTCTACGCAAGATTTTAGCTAGCCTACAATGGCGAAAAAACATATTGTCCGTCAACATCTCAATTTCTCTCAGAGATTATCAACAAAACTTTCTTAGACTTTATATGGAAAAATAAACAACACAAACTTAAGAAGTCTGTAATATCAAACCAAAGACCTGATGGTGGGCTTGAAGTACTAGATTTCATTGATATCAACAATACCTTTAAAGTAAATTGGATACAAAGATGTATGCTTAGCTCTGAATCTAAATGGTACTTCATTCCCTGTCATATTTTTCATGAAATTGAGTGGTCTTCATTTTTTATGGAAGTGCAACTATTCTCCAGCAAGATTACCCATCAAACTGTCCAAATTTAATGAACAAGCCCTTTTAGCCTGGAAACTTTGTTATGTCCACAACTTCTCCCCACACAAAGATATTGTTGTTAAAAACAACTCTTTGTTCTTCCCTAAGTGGTTTGAAAGAAATATTATATTTGTGCTTGATTTATTTGATAAAGAAGGAAGCATACTCTCTTATAGAAAGTTATTTGAAACATAGAACTTCCCAATACATTATAAATAATTTAATTATATGCAAAGCACTGCCTTTAGGATTTACTCAATTAATGAAATCTCATTTGTGTTTGGAGAACATATCAAGATAGATGTACAATTTATGTTAGAAGGTTGCCCCCTGCTGGATAAGAAATGTAATAATACGTTCTTAAGATAACTTTTTAACTCCAAGAACAAGACCTCTCCTAGAGGGAAATTCTTCTGGAATGCATATATTACTGAAATTGAATGGGAAAAAAGCTTGGTTTCTCCCTCACAAATTGTGTATATCAAATAAAGTAAAATAAATTAACTTTAAAATCTTGCACAAAATATACCCTTGCAATAAATTGTTGTCTAAATTCATGGATTTTGAGGACATTTGCCTTTTCTGTGATAAAGAAGGGGAAAATATTATACACATTTTTTATGAGTGTGACTCTGTGAAGTTATTTTGGAGAGAGTTAAGTAATTACATTTTTCATTTAATTAATAAGACCCATGTATTTACAATGAAAGATGTAATATGTTATTATTCAAATGAAAATGAAATGACCGAATTAGTTGTTCATTTCTTCATTCTCTCTGGTACATTTTATATACACCAAAGCAAATATTTGAAATCTGTCCCCAAATGCAATATAGTTTTACTTACATTTACATTTTAGTCATTTAGCAGACGCTCTTATCCAGAGCGACTTACAGTTAGTGAGTGCATACATTTTCATACTGGCCCCCCGTGGGAAACAAACCCACAACCCTGGTGTTGCAAGCGCCATGCTCTACCAACTGAGCTACAGGAGGCCTAGACACCATACTATGCAGACACCACACTATGCAGACACCACACTGCACAGTTTATCAGATGACATCCAGGTAAGCCTGAGAAACTGAAACATATGACAATTTATCATAGAGCCAGTCTGTCTGATGCTCTTGGCAGCCTGGTCAAGTGATAGACTACTTATATAAGAATGTGACACTTTATCAGTCAATTAGTCAGCAGCAGCAGACACTTTAACGTGCGACTACTCATCATAGAGCCAGTCAGTCTGTGGTGCTGATGGTTGATTCCAGGACCAGTGTCACAGAGTAAAAGCCATGCCTGACAGTTCCATAAACACAGCCCAGAAACAATGAGTCATAAAGGATTAAAGGATGCTGAACCTCAAAGTTAACCAATTAGATCTGCAGCCTAGATTCATCATCCTGCTGCTACTCAGGATCATCATCCTATAAATCAGCATAGGCTGCATAACATACTGGCACAGAGTGTCATCAAGTGTTGAGTAGCCAATCTATGGTTCTAGCCCAAAAGGTACCCTATTCCCAATGGGTCCTGGTCAAAAGTAGTGAATAGAGTGCCCTTTGGGACACATACTATGTATTCCTGGCACACAGAAAGTGTGTAGTCCAGTGTGGAGTGGCATGCTGTTATGTAGCCCATGGCTGGCATGCTGTGCGTTCAAATCAGTGGATTTAGTTTGTATTGTCAGTCACACCTCAAAAGACAGCAGAGGAGAGAGAACAGTGAGTTATGTGTACAGTTAAAAGAAAACATAATTTTGAATCCAGGACATAAAATTAACTTTTTGGTCCACCAGCCACTGTGGCAGGTAGATTTCAAAATATTTTTTTTACTCAAAGATTACACTAACAAAGCACACAAAAAACGATAAGCATGCTTTGTACTGTTTCATGTATTACTAGTAAGAGGTAATGTGGCATATTGTTTAATAAAAAAAATTGTGACCTGAGTCTTTTAAGCAAGCAAGCAAGTTTATTTATATAGCACAATTCATACATCGAAGCAATTCAATGTGTTTTTCAAAGATGTTTATCAAAAGTAATGAAAACATCATAATAATAAAAATACAAAAAAAAAAAAAAGACATATAAAGATTAAAAATTAAAAATGGGATAAAAACATAGGAAGCTATAAGGCTAAACAGTGTGGTTAAGTTTAAGTGCTCAGTCGTAGGCATGTGAAAAGAGAAGTGTTTTTAACCTGGATTTAAAAATGGATACGTTTGGGGCACATCTAAGATCTTCTGGTAGTTTATTCCAGTTGTGTACAGCATAAGTGCTAAACGCAGCTTCTCCATGTTTAATAGGCCCTTTTCACGATGACGTCATCTAACTTCCGCCTTTCCGCGTAGCAGGTTAACTTCACTTCCGTTCGCCCGTAACCTGAGACTTCTCAACGAAAATACAACTGTTGACCACTAACTAGCAAGCTAGCTACTTGAAGAAATTCCAAAAGGTACGTTTAAGTTAAATTAGTAAAGTTAATAGTAATAATGTTTACGTATATGCAATGGTTTGTAACTTGCTAACGTTATTGTTAATTCATAATTGTTCACTGCCTTAGTTACTTAAAAGTGGGCTAACGTTAGCTAACAACAACTTAGTACCAGATACCGATAACGTTAAAAGGTAGCGTTACATTGCTGCCTGGCTGTAATGTAACAAGTTTACTTAGCTAGCTATCTAACCCTTTGTTAGGCAGTTAGTTTATTCATGAATGTATAGTAACTCACCTATTCAAATACTGTTGTGCATGATAGCTAGATAAATATTGATTCCTGGTCAAAGCTGAATGTTAATTTAGCTGTTTCTTTTCTCCCGGTGTCTGTATCGCAACAGTATCCCATCCAACACCGAAGCATGGCACAATCTTCGAGAAGATGCTATTGCAGTGTACCATTTTGTTCAAACAACAAACAGAAATTCCCGTATCTGAGTTTTCACGATTTCCCTGTTGATGGAGAAATACGTGCCCGTTGGGTGAGGGCGATCAGGAGAGATGAGGGACCAAGTTTTAAGATTCTTCGTGGGAGCACCTTTGTTTGCAGTCAGCACTTTCCCCCTGAGGATAGATACACATCGGCCAGTGGACGGATCCGTATTAAACAGGGATCAGTGCCGTCTAGATTCCACTGGAATGATTGGGGTAAGGATAGGTAGACAGCGTTAAACGTAATACTACTGTAATCCAATAATATATTACTTGTACAAAATGTTTAATAATTTAATCCTGATGCAATATAGCTGCTACATTTTGTCATTTTAGGGACTGAAAAGTGATTACCAAAATGTATCATGACAAGCATATGGTTAATTTCACACATATAGGAGGCGGCTCACAAGCTCGGAGTCAGTTTACCAGCGAGCAAGAAAGCGTCTTGGTGTTGCTGTCCTGGATGATTCTGATCATGAGATGCCTGACAGCACAGAGGGTGCTTTGCCTGCAGTGACAAACGATCACGACTATGCCTGCCGTCCTTCTCCTGGTTAGTATTACAAATAAGAGTAACCATGTATCTGTTTGGCAAAAAAAGTAAAAGTATATGGCAGTTAAGTAAAAATACTATTTTATACTACGATTTGGAGTAACTGGTCTCTCTTATCATAATGTTAGAGAACTGTTTATCTGAGAAACCTGAAGCCAATGAGCCTCCTCATTTTTCTTCATGGACCTGTAACATCGCCCTCTCACTGTCACCTCACCGTTAACTACACTTGAGACTGTTTCAATACAGTGATTGGGAGAAAGGGCGCAGCATTAGCCATTAATACATTACTGACTCTTATCTTACGGTCGATACAAACAGCAGTAATATTAAAAAGAGGCTGCAAAACAGAAACTCGTCAGCTCATAACCTTCGCTAGCATAGGGCTAATTTAAGCTAAATAAAGATAAACACGTACCTTCATAATCAAACAGGTAACCTTCAACGAAGAACTTGTAGCCTTTATCAAGCTTCGATCTTGAAGTAAGGGACCACTTGTCAGCAAGTCGTTCTACGTCGTTAAGTCGTATTGGTGGCAGATGTGAAAGGGACTGGGTGAACTCCATAATGATGTGCTACTAGCTAAGCGTTCCTAAGCGACACCGGATGTAAACATAACCTGCATCGCGGCAGAACGGAAGTTGTCTGACGTCACGTGAAAAGGGCCTATTTGGGCTCTGTGCTCTACTAGCTGACCTGTGTTCATGGATCTAAGAGCCCTGCTCGGTTTATATTCTTCAAACATATCAGACATGTACTCGGGTCCTAAACCATTCAAAGATTTATAAACTAAAAGCACCATTTTGAAATCAATTCTGTAACTGACTGGAAGCCAATGTAAAGATTTAACAACCGGAGACAGGCGAGACAAAAACGTTCACCTGCCCCTTTAAGGGCGGGAGGTTACCGTGGTAGCGGGAATCCAGTCATGTTTGTGCCTGTGAGATTGAGTCTGACGAGTAGAAGCGTTGTCTTCTCTTCTCTAGCAGTTGAAACTCAAACATAGAAAAACGACTGCGCTTGTGAACAAAACAATGTAAATAGCCAAGAAACACAAGGACAAAGTCTCACTTTAGTAGACTTTCATTTCAAGTAAATTAGACCAACTTTTATGCCTGTGAGCTGCGCTTCTAAAAATGAATCTTTCACTCAGCTCTTCACGTGCGCACAGCCCCCGGCCAGGCAGCACAAGGTGGAATAGGCTATATAGGATTCGTAGTTCTTTGACTTTGTGCAATTAATTTAGCAGCTATGAAACAAAACGCCAGAAATACTTTGAAAACAGCTACTGCAACATTTATTTGACTATAAACGTGATTATACTTGACTATTTATTAGTAAGGCACTTAACCCTAATTGCTCCTGTAAATCGCTCTGGATAAGAGAGTCTGCTAAATGACTAAAACGTAAATCTATTCACATCGCTATAGAGATAGTAGATGCCATGGTCACATGACAATACAGACAACACTATACAGATCATACTTGACCATTTTTATTCACAAATGCGACAAATACTAGCACTGTGGAGCCCTGACCACACGCCAACGTGGCTGGTGAAATAGACATCTTACCCACCAATGCCAAAATCTACCTGCATTTGGCAGGTGTTCATTTTAGGCCCTGTTTGAATCCCTTTTGAGTGATGCCGATTATTCAAAACACTGTTAGCAAAATTCATGACATACCTGTTCCACCGTTGGAGGTGGTACATGGTTGTATTCATCAGGCACCAAATAGAAGAAAATAGACTGGTGGAGGTGGACTACCTGAACATGTCCAATAAGAATCACCCGTTTTCCACTGCGCATTGCTACGTGTGCTCTAACCAATACCCATTAGGACAGTGTTACCATCCCCCCATCGAGGGAGTAGCTACCTGTGTTGAAGTCCAGCTTGGACACCTGCAGGGCGTAGGCCTCACACTCCTTCTTACTGAAACTGAAGATGATAACCAGCTGGAAGTTCTTCTCCATGATCATCTTCACTATCTTGAACACATTGGACGGCCCACGTGTTCCTCCTACTTGAAATCCAGTATTTAATAAAATCTCTAGAATTAGTCAATAACAAAAAAAAAAAAACCCCACTGTATTCTTACAACTCTATCATAGGTTTATACAATTGTAACCCCTGACCTTATTTTATTTGAGGTACTTTAACTTTGAAACTCAATTCATGTGTAGTGATTTTTATTTAATTTTGTACTTTTATTTTATTTTATGTTTCTTCAGAGAAAATATACCTGTAGTGATGTCCTATGTTAATTTTTTTTATTGTATTGTACTTTTTTATTTATTTATAAAAAATAAATAATAAAATAATGGTTGCCTGCAAGTGTGATCGGGGATTTCTATTGCAGAAGCCGTTTTAGCCTATCTTCCTACTGTACTGTCTATGACGTTACATGTTGTGATATTTTAGATAGTTCCTATGTCTGTCAAAATTGTCCGACTGCAACAAAACTTCACAAAAAAGGACAAAAATAAAATTAAAATAAAACTTCACAAAGTTAGCTATATAGCAAGTCAAATGTAGTCAATGTTTAAAATGCAACTGATTGAATGGTATCATCAGTGTTGGGGAAGCTACTCTGAAAATATCATTTTCACACTGGAAGACGTTAAGCTACACTAAAGCTAACCTTAAGAAAATTTACTTTGAAAAAGTAGTTCACTACATCCAAACAACTTGGTGATAAATGATCATATCTATCTGAAATGTCATAAGATTGTCAGCTTCCTGCCTCCTGTTTGTCTCCGGGCCTCTAGAGGTCATCTGTGTTCCCCTCTGCCTTAGTTCTTCCTCGTGTGTCCTTATTAGCTTGATCCAGGTCACCTGTGCCTTGTTTCACCTAGAGTATTTTAGCTGTGTTTTTTCCCCTGTTCCTCACTTGGTTTTTGAGTCCTGGCTATGTGTCTCCTGCTTTGTCCCACCGTGTCTTTCCAAGTAAGCTTTTCTAAGTTATCTTTAGTTTGTTTTTCTCCCCTCGTGGAGTTATTTTGTTTTGCCTCCTGTTTTGTTACTCTACCTCTGTTAATATACCTCTTTCTGAGAAGAACTTTTGTTGGACTATTTTTGAAGTGCAAAGAACCTTTTTGTTACATAAAATCTACTTACCTGGAGTATTGCCTTGGGTGTTTCATTTGGGTCCAACTATACCTCCTCCGTGGCTAAGGGGTAGAACCCCCAGCTCCCCACATCTGAGACCGGAGTTCTAGCCCAGCTTGTGACAGAAAAACCAAGTCAATCATGGACCCAGAAACACTCAGTTCCCAGGACCTGTTGGCGGTGATCACTCGACATGAGGCATTTTTCCAGCGCCATGAAGCCGTTCTCAGCCGACAAGAAGAGCTGATGGCTAGTCATTCTCAACTCCTGGCCGAAATGATGAGTTCCCTCCACCAGCTTTTTGAACGCCTCCCTGGTCCTCTCCCTTCCTCCAGGTCACCCCCCAAAACCGACAGGCCTTCTCCAGTGGCGGAGCCCCGACTACCACCTCCCAAGCCCTTTTCTGGGGATCCAAGCTCTTGCCAGGGTTTCCTCACCCAATGCTCCCTCACCTTCGAGCTCCAACCCTCAAGTTTTCCCACAGACCGTTCCAAGATTGCCTACATCATTACCCTTCTTTCAGACAAGGCGCTCGCCTGGGCCTCTGCGGTGTGGCAGTCCCAGGAGGCCTGTTGTGACTCCTACGCTGCATTTGTAGAAGAGTTCAAGCGGGTGTTCGATCATCCTGTCAGTGGGCGGGAGGCTTCCAAGCGCCTACTGTCTCTCCGTCAGGGTCCCCAAAGCACGGCAGATTTTGCCATTGAATTCCGGACCATAGCAGCAAGGAGCGGATGGAATGATGAAGCGCTGAGGGTCTGTTTTCAGGGAGGGTTATCTGAGCCCCTTCAAGATGAGTTAGCCACCCGAGAACCAGCTGAAAATCTCGAGTCCCTCATAGCCTTGGCCATCCGCCTGGACAATCGTCTAAGAGAGCGGAGAACGGCTCGCCGCCAGGTGTCTCAGTCCCAGGTTCCTCTGAGCAGCTCTGTTTCTCCTGTTTGGACTCCGTCATTCAGAGCTTCCCCGGCTCCTGAACTGCTCCAGGATTCCCCGGAGAGCATGCAGTTAGGCCGTTCCAGGCTTTCTCCCAACGAAAGGGAACGTCGCATGAGGGAGCCGTCAGTGCCTCTACTGCGGGGTTGCCGGCCACTTCCGCTCCACTTGCCCCGGAGCTTTCGTGAAACGCCTGTCCCCGCCCAGCTACAGGAGGGTTGTGATGGGGAAAATTAGAGCTCCTCCTACTAACGCTGTCCTAGCTATTCCAGCCACTCTGTCCTGGGAGGGCCACCAGCATCGGGTCCAGGCTATGATCGATTCCGGTGCCGCAGGTGATTTCATGGATGTAACCTTGGCTAAGGAACTCAAGATCCCTACCCAATTACTTCCTCAACCCCAGGCAGTTACAGCCTTAGATGGCAGACCTCTGGAACCAGGAAAGGTTACTGAGGCGACTCAGTCCCTGCGACTTACTATCTCTCAACACCAGCAGGAGGAGACCTTCTATCTCATTGACTCTCCCGAGTATCCTATTATCCTGGGTCACCCTTGGCTATGCAGACATAATCCCCAGATCGACTGGCCTACTGGCACCATTCTAAACTGGGGTTCCACTTGCCAACTCACCTGCATGCTTCAGAGTCCCTCAGCCCCTAGTACCCAGTTTCAAGTGTCTGTTGACGTCTCCCGAGTCCCCAGTGTTTACCATCGGTTCAAGGCAGTGTTCAGCAAGGCCCTGGCTACTTCCTTACCGCCTCATCGCACGTATGACTGTGCCATTGATCTACTCCCTGGTTGCTGCCCTCCTAGAGGTCGGATCTTTTCCTTATCCTCCCCCGAGCAAGCAGCTATGGACACCTACATTAAGGAGTCCTTGGCAGCCGGCCTCATCTGTGCCTCTACTTCCCCGGCTGGGGCGGGCTTCTTTTTGTTGAAAAGAAAGACGGGGGTCTTAGGCCTTGTGTTGATTACCGGGGACTCAACAAGATCACGGTTCGGAATCGATACCCCCCTTCCTCTCATGGCCACTGCTTTTGAGCTGCTTCAAGGGGCTTCCATTTTTACTAAACTGGATCTCCGCAATGCTTACCATCTCGTGCGGATCCGGCAAGGGGACGAATGGAAGACGGCGTTCAACACGCCCACGGGGCACTATGAATATCGGGTGATGCCGTTCGGGCTCACCAATGCCCCCCGCAGTATTCCAAGCCCTGATTAATGATGTTCTCCGGGATATGCTTAATCTGTTCGTCTTCGTGTACCTGGACGATATCCTCATCTTCTCGAGGTCACTGAAGGAGCATGAGGGGCATGTTAGCAGGGTTCTCCAGAGGCTCCTTGACAATCACCTCTACGTTAAACCTGAGAAGTGTGAGTTTCATGTTTCTCAGACTCAGTTTCTCGGGTTTATTGTCACTCCCGGCCACCTAGAGATGGATCCCAAGAAGGTCAAAGCGGTCCACAGCTGGCCCACACCTGCCACGGTCAAGGAGGTTCAACGGTTCATTGGCTTTTCTAACTTCTATCGGAAGTTCATTAAGAATTTCAGCTCTGTGGTAGCCCCTTTGACGACGCTTACCAAGGGAGGAGGGACCAAGATTCACTGGGGTCCGGAAGCAGCAGGGGCCTTCGAGGATCTCAAGCGCCACTTCACTTCTGCTCCGATTCTGGTGATCCCTGACCCAGAAAGACCTTTCGTGGTGGAGGTGGACGCCTCAGAGGTGGGGGTGGGAGCCGTCCTGTCACAGAGGGGTGAGGATGGGAGATTACACCCTTGTGCCTTCATGTCTCGCCGCCTGTCTGAGGCCGAGCGCAACTACCACGTGGGGGATCGAGAGTTGCTTGCGGTTAAGCTGGCCTTGGAAGAGTGGCGCCATTGGCTGGAGGGGGCTCAGCATCCTTTCCAGGTTCTCACAGACCACAAGAACCTGGAATATCTCCAACAGGCTAAGCGGATGAACCCTCGGCAAGCACGATGGTCCCTTTTCTTTAATCGATTCCAGTTCCTCCTGTCTTACCGACCTGGCACCAAGAACGTCAAGCCGGATGCCCTGTCTCGAGCCTATTCTCCCGAGGTACAAGAGAAGCCCTTGGCATCGATTATTCCGAGGTCTAGGATCGTCGCACCTCTTCAGTGGGAACTTGAAAGAGGGGTACGAGAGGCCCTTGTCCATGAGCCCGATCCAGGCGGTGGTCCTGCCGGTCGCCTGTAAGTTCCTCTCTCTGTTCGGGCCCGCGTCTTGCAGTGGGGTCATGAGTCGCCCTTGACATGCCATCCAGGCAGTGCTCGCACACTGGAATTCCTCCGACGGCGGTTTTGGTGGCCGTCCATCAAGAAGGACGTGCAGGTCTATGTTGAGGCCTGCCCTGTGTGCAACCAGGGAAAGTCGACACGCCAGCGACCCCAGGGACTGCTCCATCCCTTACCTGTTCCTCGAAGGCCATGGTCACACCTTTCTCTGGACTTTGTTACGGGACTTCCTCCATCCCAGGGCAACACCGTCATCCTAGTGGTGGTAGACCGGTTCTCTAAGGCTGCCCGGTTTATTCCCCTGCCCAAGCTGCCCTCGGCTAAGGAGACTGCTGAGCTCCTCATGAACCATGTCTTCCGGATATTTGGTATTCCCCTGGACGTGGTCTCCGACCGAGGTCCCCAATTCTCGTCCCGGTTTTGGGGGCCTTCTGCAGGCTTATTGGGGCCACAGCCAGCCTATCGTCGGGGTTCCATCCAGAGTCTAATGGCCAAACGGAACGGATTAATCAGGATCTGGAGACCATCCTGCGGTGTATGGCGGCCAGTAATCCCACGTCTTGGGCCACCTATATCATTTGGGCTGAATATGCCCACAACACCCTCCAGTCCTCAGCCACCGGATTGTCCCCCTTCGAATGCCAGTTCGGTTACACCCCTCCATTATTTCCAGAGGAAGAGGCGCAAGTTGGTGTTCCCTCGGCCCAGCGCTTTGTCCAACGCTGTAGGCGGACCTGGAAGAAGGCCAGGCGTACCCTCCTTCGGACCTCCCAGAGATACCAAAGTCAGGCTAATCGCCGCCGCCGGACGGCCCCTAGTTTCCGAGCTGGTCAGAGAGTTTGGTTGGCCACTAAGAACCTGCCCCTCCGGGTCGAATCCAAGAAGCTCTCCCAGAAATACATCGGCCCTTTCCGCATAGCAAGAAAGGTTAACCCTGTTTCGTATCGTTTGGTTCTCCCTCGCTCCCTTAGAATTAACCCCACTTTCTATGTTTCACTACTTAAACCTGTCTTGTCTTCTCCCTTTGCCCCCCCACGCAGACCCCGCCACCTCCCAGGATCATTGACGGCCAGCCAGCCTACACAGTCCGCCGGATACTGGACTCCCGGAGGGTCCAGAACTCTCTGCAGTATCTGGTGGACTGGGAGGGTTACGGGCCAGAGGAGCGCTCCTGGGTTCCAGCCAAGGACATCCTGGACCCAGGTTTGATCCGAGAGTTTCGCACCCTGAGGCCAGGGTGTTCTGGAAGGAACGTCAGGAGTCGTTCCTAGAGGAGGGGGTCCTGTCAGCTTCCTGCCTCCTGTTTGTCTCCGGGCCTCTAGAGGTCATCTGTGTTCCCCTCTGCCTTAGTTCTTCCTCGTGTGTCCTTATTAGCTTGATCCAGGTCACCTGTGCCTTGTTTCACCTAGAGTATTTTAGCTGTGTTTTTTCCCCTGTTCCTCACTTGGTTTTTGAGTCCTGGCTATGTGTCTCCTGCTTTGTCCCACCGTGTCTTTCCAAGTAAGCTTTTCTAAGTTATCTTTAGTTTGTTTTTCTCCCTCGTGGAGTTATTTTGTTTTGCCTCCTGTTTTGTTACTCTACCTCTGTTAATATACCTCTTTCTGAGAAGAACTTTTGTTGGACTATTTTTGAAGTGCAAAGAACCTTTTTGTTACATTAAATCTACTTACCTGGAGTATTGCCTTGGGTGTTTCATTTGGGTCCAACTATACCTCCTCCGTGGCTAAGGGGTAGAACCCCCAGCTCCCCACATCTGAGACCGGAGTTCTAGCCCAGCTTGTGACAAAGATAGATGTGAATATTCTCAAATCTGCATGAAGAAAATATGCACATTTCCCCACCAGTAGTGTGTTTCCACCAAACAGACTTGTTGCGGAAACAAATGTAATATTGTGCACACAAAATGTACTTTTTCGCTTAAGGTTTCATGTACCAAACAAAAATCTAAAGTTCAAAGTGTTTCCATCGCATTTTCAACTCTACGGATAGTTTTGTCACAATTTTCTTTGCTTTAAATAGCCGATGTGCCTACTCTGGTCTTGGCAGGTGCGCTCTAGCCAACAGCTCGCAGATACAGTGCAGGTAGGCTAGGCTACATGATGAGATTAAGAGCGAGAATATTTTTATTTGTCAAATTGCAGTCAAGCATCGATCATCATGTCACCAGAATAAGACCTCAATGTTTATTGGAAAGGAGCATCAAGCTCATCACCGTGCACTTTCACCACCCTGTGAAGTTCATCATACCTTATTTCATCTGTAGCCTAATAAACTGCATGGTTTCCCGAGTGGTAGTGGGAGGACCACACACCACATCATTGCATGACTCCAAGTGCGTGACTCCAAGTTTACTTCGATATGATGGTTACAGTGCATTCAGAAAGTAGTCACACCCCTTGTCTTTTGCATATTTTGTTGTGTTACAGCCTGAATTTAAAATTGATTAAATTTAGATTTTTTTGTCACTGGCACATTGTCAAAGTGGAATTATGTTTTTAGAAATGTTTACAAATTAATTTAAAATGAAAATCTGAAATGTCTTGAGTCAATAAGTATTCAACCCCTTTGTTATGGCAAGCCTAAATAAGTTCAGTAGAAATGTGCTTAACAAGTCACATAATAAGTTGCATGGACTCACTTTGTGTGCAATAATAGTGTTAACATGATTTTTGAATGACTACCTCATCTCTGTACCTCACACATACAATTATCTGTAAGGTCTCTCAGTCGAGCAGTGAGTTTCAAACACAGATTCAACAACAAAGACCAGGGAAGTTTTCCAATGCCTCGCAAAGAAGGGCACCTATTGGTAGATGGGTAAAAATAAAAAGAGCACATATTGAATATCCCTTTGAACATGATGAAGTTATTCATTACATTTTGGATGGTGTATCAATACACCCAGTCACTACAAAGATACATGCGTCCTTCCTAACTCAGGGATTTCACCATGAGGCCAATGGTGACTTTAAAACAGTTACAGAGTTTATTGGCTGTGATAGGAGAAAAGTGAAGATGGATCAACAACATTGTAGTTACTCCACAATACTAACCTAAATGACAGAGTGAAAAGAAGGAAGCTTGTACAGAATAAAAATATTCAGAAACATGCATCCTGTTTACAACAAGGCACTGAAGTAATACTGAAAAAATGTGGCAAAGCAATTAACTTTTTGTCCTGAATACAAAGTGCTATGTTTGGGGCAAATCCAATCCAATACATTACAGAGTATCACTCTCCATATTTTCAAGCATAGTGGTGGCTGCATCATGTTATGAGTATGTTGTAATCGTTAAAGACTGGGGAGTTCTTCGGGATAGAAAATAAACGTAATGGAGCTAAGCACAGGCAATGGCCCGCTGTAGCACGCCATCAGCCAGCCGCAGTCTCCCATACTTTGACCACAACTCTTTGGCCGCAAGTGAGAGCGCTGGCACCTCT
Source organism: Coregonus clupeaformis (assembly GCF_020615455.1). Lineage (NCBI taxonomy): Eukaryota > Metazoa > Chordata > Actinopteri > Salmoniformes > Salmonidae > Coregonus > Coregonus clupeaformis. The sequence goes on along the minus strand of NW_025533534.1, from coordinate 261,359 downwards.
TCCCACGGTGGCACTGGCTGTAGGTCTGTGTCCCGTCCCTGCTGCTACCCCCATTCAGCCACGTTGACAGTCTGCAGCTCACAGCAGACAGGCCCGCTCGCCCGACACACTGTGGCACAGACCCCCTCCTCCACACACAGCTCTCTCTCATGGCCCTCTCTCCGCTCACAGTGGCGGCACCCGTCTGCAGTCCAGGGTCGACGGGACATGGCGTTGGAGTGGCGTGCCCCTGCCCTGTGTACCACTGTGAAGTCGTACGGCTGAAGCTCCTCCAACCAGCGTGCAACCTGCCCCTCTGGCTCTTTGAAAGACATGAGCCACTGGAGAGCAGAGTGGTCAGTCCTTACAGTAAAGGGCAGGCCACCCAGGTAGTACTTGAAGTGTTTGATGGAAGCCACAACAGCGAGGAGCTCCCGCTGGGTGACACAGTAGCGGCACTCATGTTTGTTGAATGTTTTGCTGAAGTATGCCACCACTCTCTCCCCCTCTGGCCCCACCTAGGCCAGCACCCCACCCATGCCCACATTGCTCGCGTCTGTGTCCAGGATAAAGGGCAAATTGAGGTCAGGGGGGGCGAGCACGGGGGCCTCGATCAGTGCACGTTTGAGGGTGTTGAAGGCCTCCTCGCACTCCACTGTCCAAATGAAGGCCTTGTCCTTCGGCAGCAGGCGGTTCAGGGGAGCAGCAACGTTGTACGAGGCCAGGCCCAGGAAGCTCTTCAGCTGATGCTGGTCGGTTGGGGTGGGCCAGTCTCGGAGACAGCCCCCACTTTGTTCTCCATGGTGCTGATACCCTCCTCCCCCACTTGGTGGCCCAAGAAGGACACCTCTTTCCTCATGAAGTGGCACTTCCCGGGGTAGAGCTTCAGGCCTGCGGCAGCCACCCTCTCCAGCACACGCCTCTGGGGAGAGGGGCACCTGCCAGTAGCCACTGCGGATGTCTAGTGAGGAGAACCAGGAGGACCCCCTAACCAGGTCCAGCGACTCAACGTGGTATGAGTCCTTCCTGGTTACCTCATTCTGCCGCCTGTAGTCAGCACAGAACCTCAGCTTGCCCCCCTTCTTAGGAACCATGACGACTGGTGCCGTCCAGGGGCTGTCTGATGGCTCGATGAAGTCTGCCCGCTCCATCTCCAACACAGCCTTGTCTGCCGCATCCTGGCGTGCCAGCGGGATACGGTGGGTACGCATCTTGATGAGCATCACCAGTGTCGATCTCATGCTGCACCAGATGAGTCTGACCCACCTCTTCCTCACTCAGCGCAAAGCTGTCTCTGAATTCAAACAGCAACTGCCACAACCGTTCCTGCTGCTCGGGGTCAAGACCAACACAGTTCCTCTCCCATATCTCCCTCACTGCAGACAGTGTCCTCTCCTTTCCTATCTGGGGTAGCCAGGCTGGGGGGCACACAGATGTGGGGGAGGGGGGGCAGCCATGAGTCTCTGCTGCTTTAACTGTTGGAGTAAGTAACTGTTGGGTTGTGTGAATGTGACATTGGGGGGGCCATGGTTAATGCCGGCCCTCCCTGGAAGCTCAGTGTGCCCCCATTTAGGTCTAACTGGCAGCCTGTGCTCCTAAGAAAGTCCAACCCCAGGATACAAGGGTCCTGCACAGCCGTTTTGTACAGTGTATACAGTGGGGAAAAAAAGTATTTAGTCAGCCACCAATTGTGCAAGTTCTCCCACTTAAAAAGATGAGAGAGGCCTGTAATTTCCATCATAGGTACACGTCAACTATGACAGACAAAATGAGAAAAGAAAATCCAGAAAATCACATTGTAGGATTTTTTATGAATTTATTTGCAAATTATGGTGGAAAATAAGTATTTGGTCAATAACAAAAGTTTCTCAATACTTTGTTAGATACCCTTTGTTGGCAATGACACAGGTCAAACGTTTTCTGTAAGTCTTCACAAGGTTTTCACACACTGTTGCTGGTATTTTGGCCCATTCCTCCATGCAGATCTCCTCTAGAGCAGTGATGTTTTGGGGCTGTCGCTGGGCAACACAGACTTTCAACTCCCCCAAAGATTTTCTATGGGGTTGAGATCTGCAGACTGGCTAGGCCACTCCAGGACCTTGAAATGCTTCTTACGAAGCCACTCCTTTGTTGCCTGGGCGGTGTGTTTGGGATCATTGTCATGCTGAAAGACCCATCCACGTTTCATCTTCAATGCCCTTGCTTATGGAAGGAGGTTTTCACTCAAAATCTCATGATACATGGCCCCATTCATTCTTTCCTTTACACGGATCAGTCGTCCTGGTCCCTTTGCAGAAAAACAGCCCCAAAGCATGATGTTTCCACCCCCATGCTTCACAGTAGGTATGGTGTTCTTTGGATGCAACTCAGCATTCTTTGTCCTCCAAACACGACGAGTTGAGTTTTTACCAAAAAGTTCTATTTTGGTTTCATCTGACCATATGACATTCTCCCAATCCTCTTCTGGATCATCCAAATGCACTCTAGCAAACTTCAGACGGTCCTGGACATGTACTGGCTTAAGCAGGGGGACACGTCTGGCACTGCAGGATTTGAGTCCCTGGAGGCGTAGTGTGTTACTGATGGTAGGCTTTGTTACTTTGGTCCCAGCTCTCTGCAGGTCATTCACTAGGTCCCCCCGTGTTGTTCTGGGATTTTTGCTCACCGTTCTTGTGATCATTTTGACCCCACGGGGTGAGATCTTGCGTGGAGCCCCAGATCGAGGGAGATTATCAGTGGTCTTGTATGTCTTCCATTCCCTATTAATTGTCCCCACAGTTGATTTCTTCAAATCAAGCTGCTTACCTATTGCAGATTCAGTCTTCCCAGCCTGGTGCAGGTCTACAATTTTGTTTCTGGTGTCCTTTGACAGCTCTTTGGTCTTGGCCATAGTGGAGTTTGGAGTGTGACAGTTTGAGGTTGTGGACAGGTGTCTTTTATACTGATAACAAGTTCAAACAGGTGCCATTAATACAGGTAACGAGTGGAGGACAGAGGAGCCTCTTAAAGAAGAAGTTACAGGTTTGTGAGAGCCAGAAATCTTGCTTGTTAGTAGGTGACCAAATACTTATTTTCCACCATAATTTGCAAATAAATTCATAAAAAATCCTACAATGTGATTTTCTGGATTTTTTTTCCCTCAATTTGTCTGTCATAGTTGACGTGTACCTATGATGAAAATTACAGGCCTCTCTCATCTTTTTAAGTTGGAGAACTTGCACAATTGGTGGCTGACTAAATACTTTTTTTCCCCACTGTATCTGACCCTGTATCAGTGGTTAACATGCAGGGCCTACTCCTGTAAGCAGGTGGTGGTACTTAAAAAGCCACTATAACCTACTTAGTGGAAGTTTTGGTTAAATAAATAAATGAAGAGGGATTGCCGGGTGAAAGTAGTTTTATGTTTATGTTGTTATCCCAGTAAATCTTGTTTTGTTTACTTGTTGTAATCTTGTGAAATACTTGAAGCAATAAACTTGGGAGTATCTAAGATCACTTCAAGTCTCTCAGTGCTTTTATATGTGAGCCTTGACATTGGATTGTGTGTAATGTTTATTTTATTAGTATTTTTTCTGTGTATTTATACAGCTAGATTGCACATTAACTAATCATCCTGTAGTCTATTTGCCAAACTAAGGTTGCATGAATGGAGTCCTCATTCCTGTTACTTTTCAGTAACCGTTTTAATTGTTTTATTATTACTTCCTTTCAAACCTGTCTAGTCTGAAGAGACGGGTAAGATAAACCTATAACTCAGGTTTACCCTACTGGCGGCCCACGGGTGAGCCCCCCAAAAATATACAGTGCCTTCAGAAAGTTGACGTTTTCAAAATGTTTGTTGTGTTACTGCCTGATTTTAAAATTGATTAAATTGATTAATTTACACTTCTTGGATTCAGCATCGTCACGGGTAAACACCCGACATGATAAACATCACCAAAGCTATGTAGTAGGGACTAATCTAGACACTCAGAACAATATTAGTTTCTGTACCTAGTTTTCTAAACACACAAAATGCACAGAACCACACAGGGCCTTTCAATAGCAGCACACGATTGCACTGATGTTGTCCTTAAAATGCTGCTAGTCTCTAGTGAAAGGAAAGTGCACTGCCATTATACCTTAAGTTCAACTGCTATGTTATGGTGATTGCCATCTAGTGAAAGGAAACTGCACTGCCATTATACCTGAAGTTCACCTGCTCTGTTATGGTGATTACCAGCAGAGAGATGTCCAATAAATAGTTAATGGTCCTCAAAAGTCTTTTGATGACGTGTTTTTATACTACTTTTATGTGATAGCAATCTGCTCATTTGTTTTAGATCATGATTCAATCCAGTGTTCTAGTTTACACACTTCACACATTATTGTTTTTATTGAAATAATGTATACACCACAGGTGGCTGGTGGCACTTTAATTGGGGAGGACAGGCTCATGGTAATGGCTGGAACAGAATGAATCGAATGATATCAAACCCATCAAACCTGTGATTCCATGTGTTGGATACCATTCCATCAGTGGAGGCTCCTCAAAGGAGGAAGGGGAGGACCATCCTCCTCAGTGAATTTCATAAAATTAAAATGGTAAAACTCTTGGTTCTCACCCCCTTCCATAAACTTCACTGTCTTGATGTGCTTAGACCACGTTAGTTTGTTGGTGATGTGGACACCAAGGAACTTGAAGCTCTCAACCTGCTCCACTACAGCCCCGTCGATCAGAATGGGGGCGTGCTCGGTTCTCTTCTTTTTCCTGTAGTCCACAATCATCTCCTTTGTCTTGATCATGTTGAGGGAGAGGTTGTTGTCAATGGCACCACACGGCCAGGTCTCTGACCTCCTCCCAATAGGCTGTCTCATCGTTGTCGGTGATCAGGCCTACCACTGTTGTGTCATCGGCAAACGTAATGATGGTGTTGGAGTCGTGCCTGGCCATGCAGTCATGAGTGAACAGTGAGTACAGGATGGGACTGAGCACTCACCCCTGAGGGGCCCCCGTGTTGAAGATCAGCGTGGCAGATGTGTTGTTACCTACCCTTACCACCTGGGAATAAGTCAAGAGGTGTGAATACTTTCTGAAGGCACTGTATAAATGTTTTATATATATATCGTTTTCATTGTTGGACATAAAAGACTGTAAAAACACCAGGAAATCAGCTCCAAGTTATTTTAATTGAGGAAATCTGCTCCCAAGTACTTCAATGAATAATAGAGAGACACGTGATCTTATACAAACGTAAGCAAGGTTTTAAATGATTGCTTTAGTCAGATATTATATCTGTTTGGGCATCTTGCAGTCAATTTGCAGTCTATAAATTATTATTAATTATGTTCCAGCCCCCCTACCATCCTCTCAAGAAAAAAACGGCCTGCGGCTGAATCTAGTTGATGATCCCTGCTATAACTTATAAACATTTTACCTGTACGGAGTGGCTGCGCGACCTGTGTTCCTCCCGTCCCCAGGAAACCTTTTTCCATGCACTAAACAACCTTACATTCTGTGTATGTGTTACTTAATGCAAAAAAAGCACTCCCTCCGCTGCTCCCTCCCCCTCCTCACTTACCTACAATTTGAATGAACATTCCAAAGAATTAGGACAATATGATCGACAAGTTGAACAAACTTCTTTGTCTGTTGTAAATATCAGGATATTCAAATCGAATCACATTTTATTGGTCACATACACATATTTAGCAGATGTTATTGCGGGTGTAGCGAAATGTGCAGTAGTATCTAACAATTCAAAACAATACACACAGATCTAAAAGTAAAAGAATGGAATTAAGAAATGTATAAATATTAGGACGAGCAATGTCATTGTGGCATTGACTAAAATAGAGTAGAATACAGTATCTACATATGAAATGAGTCAAACAGTATGTAAACATTGTTAAGGTGACAAGTGATTCCATGTCTATGTACATAGGGCAACAGCCCCTAAGGTGCAGGGTTGAGTAACCAGGCGGTAGCCGGCTAGTGATGGCTATTTAACAGTCTGATGGCCTTGATATAAGCTGTTTTTCAGATTCTCGGTTCCAGCTTTGATGCACCTGTACTGACCTCACCTTCTGGATGATAGCGGGGTGAACAGGCCGTGGCTTGGGTGGTTGATGTCCTTGATGATCTTTTTGGCCTTCCTGTGACATCGGATGCGGTAGGTCCTGGAGGGCAGGCAGTGTGCCCCCAGTGATGCGTTGTGCAGACTGCACCACCCTCTGGAGAGCCCTGCGGTTATGGGCGGTGCCCGATACAGCCCGACAGGATGCTCTCAATTGTGCATCTTTAAAAGTTTGTGAGGGTCTTAGGGGCCAATCCAAATTTCTTCAGCCTCCTGAGGATGAAGAGACATTGTTGCGCCTTCTTCACCACACTGTCTGTGTGGGTGGACCATTTCAGATTGTCAGTGATGGCACCACTCTGCCAGGGCCAGCACCTCCTCCCTGTAGGCTGTCTAGTCATTGTTGGTAATCAGGCCTACTACTGTTGGATATTACTTAACTGTATCCAGTGGTAATACCTTGACATGACTCTCCTGACAGTGGATGAAAGGACCCATCAGCTAGGCAAATGTTTGAAGATAGCCAGACCCCCTCTCTCCCACAGAAGAGGGGAAAGGGGGATGTGCCGGTCTTGACACCTTAACGCTGGGTCCTAAATTTAAGCAGGAGGGAACTTTCCCTCTCTGCCTTTCAGTACCCACCAAAGAAATCTCTTTGTTACAGATAGACTCTTGCTGCCTAAGAACTCTAACGTCAAAAGATTGGACATTGGAACATTATTCCTGACACCAAAATGTTTGGAATGGTTGGTGGGGATCTAAAGAATAATCATGTCATATTGTTTATTATTTTGTGATGTCATTAAGGATGGTATAACAAAATAACTGTGGCTCTGAGGGTGTACACATTCTAGTTGTCAGGGATGCACTTAATATGTTGTATAAAATATATGATTAAGTATGAGAATACTTTTGTGAAGGTAGCAGTGTGATTTTAGCCTTCTAAATGAGAATAGTTTTTCATGTAAACTTGTGCCCAATCAGTAATCACGCCCAAGTGAGCATAGACATTGTGTCGGCGTGATGGAACGCCCCCTTTTTACCCGAGCATAAAAGCCTTGAAACGAAATTTACATTAGACCAGAAAACGTGAGAGTGGCGACTGCACGTTTAGAATGGTTAGCACTTTGAATCAGAGACCAGAAAGTGTGGAGCTGTGGCTACACGGCTTAAAATGGTTAGACCAGAAAGACCAGCCGATGTGTAGTGGGAGCTGAACTTTACAAATGGTTGACACTCTAAGACCAGGAAACGTGAGACGTTAGTCCACACATTTGAAACGGTGAGAAACTCTGAAACTCTCAATCTCTACCCAAGAAGAAGAAACTCACTAGACCATAGCATTACCAGTCTGCAGCTGGCATGTAAAGTAGACTAGAACTTTCACTAAAGACACGAGTTGGGAAGGACAATCCCATCTCAGACAACTGTTGGTACATCAGAAATATCTATCTAACGAACACTCCATTCGAAGACAAGCCGAGTCTCACCAAAGTGGGATAGAACACTCAAACCCTTTTTGAGAAAGTGGCTCAACAGAGAGACAACGATCAAGGACAGCTACACGTAAATATGCATTGCATTTCTTGTCCGAATGAGCGGTGGTTTCCAAATGTCACGATAGTTGAATCTCTTTGTTTCTCCCTTTCCCTCTCGTTCTGATTCCGCCATCTTTTTATAACCGAACAGTCATGCTATTGTTAGTGCTGGTGACACTGTCTGTGATTTATTTAGAATTCAAGGCACACTTAACCAGCATGGCTACCACAGCATTCTGCAGCGATACGCCATCCCATCTGGTTTGGGCTTAGTGGGACTATCATTTGATTTTCAACAGGATAATGACCCAACACACCTCCAGGCTGAGTAAGGCCTATTTGACCAAGAAGGAGAGTGATGGAGTGCTGCATCAGATGACCTGGCCTCCACAATCCCCCGACCTCAACCAAATTGAGATGACTGGGATGAGTCGGACCGCAGAGTGAAGGAAAAGCAGCCAACGCGTGCTCAGCATATGTGAGAACTCCTTCAAGACTGTTGGAAAAGCATTCCAGGTGAAGCTGGTTGAGAGAATGCCAAGAGTGTGCAAAGCTGTCATCAAGGCAAAGGGTGGCTATTTGAAGAATCTCAAATATAAAATATATTTTGATTTGTTTGACACTTTTTTGGTTACTACATGATTCCATATGAGTTATTTCATAGTTTTGATGTCTTCACTATTATTCTACAATGTAGAAAATAGTGAAAATAAAGAAAAACCCTTGAATGAGTAGGTGTGTCCAAACTTTTGACTGGTACTGTATATATCTATATATCTTTTTAAGAGTTTAATGTGGGAGATGGTAACTCATTATACAATTTCTTCCGTGGTGCCCCAAAATCCTAATGAGTTAATTTAATCGAGTGACAATTAAACATATATATATATATATTTTTGTTAGGGGTTAGATCAGCTTTAATATTGCAGATAGATTGCAACTTCCATCAATGTAATTGTCTGCATCACTTCCAATCCCCCATATGTTTTTTTTTATTTTTCTCGCATATATATATACACACATACACATACATACATATACGCATATACATACATATACTGTATATATACATACATATCCTTTAAAAATATATATATTTCCCTTTATTACTTTCCAACCCCACCATCCCTTCCCTAATTGGAGTAAACTAGTGAACAACAATGCTTAGGCCTCTACTTCATGCTTATACATACTATATACATTTTATGGACACAGTCACTAATTATATTTTGTTTGTTTTTACTCCTGAACTTCCTCCGATAATTTTTATGATGTCCATCTGGTATGCTTCTATATGCCATATCTTTCTAACTGTGCTCTTTCACAAAAGCTCACAATATATAACCTATATACTTATTATGGACACAGCATGCCTTACACTAGTTATCTTGTTGTTATTAGTTGTTGTTATTAGTCCCATTCTTCAGCTCCATTCAACACCTCCCATCTATCTCTTAACACCATCCATATTGGATTTCTATTTGCCATATATTTTTCAACTGTACTGTGATGTTTTACAAAAGTTCTGAACCTTTCTATTCTCATTGTTTCTACAGTTTGTGAATTGAAAATAAACATCTTTGCTAAAAGTATTATTATATTATTGATCGATTGACTATGACTTTTCAGATCACCCAGTAGTGCTATCTGCAGGGTCAGCTCCATGCAAATATTGCAATCCTTCAGCCATCCCTGGACCTGAGTCCAGAAACAAGCTACAAAAGGACAGTACCAAAACAAATGATCTAATGATTCTGTCTCCTCGCAGCCAAATCTGCAGAGGTGGGAAGATTGTATCCCCCATACAAATAACATTCTATTGGTAGCAAGAATTTTATATAATAATTTAAATTAAAAAAGTGTAAGTTTTGAATCCGGCGTCGTTTTGCGTTTTGCTAGAGAACCATGGAATCGGTACGTCAAAAATCTCTTCCCAACTATTTTGCAATCTATATGGGACGGCTGTCAATCTTTTTGGTTCTTAAATGAAACTGGTCAACTTTTTTATTTATCACAATTTTCTTTAACCAATTATGTTCTTTAATGCAAGGCCGACAGTGGGATCTTGTTCCGTGTTGGTTTGTGTATGTACACAAGGACTTCACGTATCGTTTTGTTGTTTTTGTTCGAGTGGTGAATTAAAATAAAAGATGTTCGCATTCCACGCTGCGCATTGGTCCACTCCTTTCAACGATCGTGACAGAAGATCCCACCAAAACTGGACCAAGCAGCGTGTGTCGGAGCAAACGCCGGGTAGGGAGCTGGAAAAGTTGGCGATGGCCCAGGTGGGCCAATGGTGGTCCTGGGAGGACATGTTCGAGGGCAGAGGACCATGGGCAAGGGTTAAAGCCCTGGCGAGAGAGGAGGTACGGCGCCAACAGTGTCGTCGTCGGACAGACGAGAGGCACCCCCAAGACATTTTTAGGGGGGGGCACATGGCATGGGCGACGGGGCTGCTGGAGGCAGAAAAAGGGCGAGTTAGTGGACGAGGAGAGAAGGCCACCGGGTTACGGGAGCCATTGGTGAGTAGAGGGAGGGAAGTGTAGAGGCACGGCGAGAGGTACTGAGGTGTGTTGCCAGTCCGGTCCGGCCCGTTCCTGATCCCCGTGTAAGGCCAGTGGTGTGTGTTCCCAGTGCGGTCCGGCCTGTTCCTGTCCCTCGCACCAAGCCTGTGATGCGCGTCGCCAGCCCGGTCCGGCCTGTTCCTGTCCCTCGCACCAAGCCTGTGATGCGCGACGCCAGCCCGGTCTGGCCTGTTCCTGTCCCTCGCACCAAGCCTGTGATGCGCGTCGCCAGCCCGGTCCGGCCTGTTCCTGCCCCTCGCACCAAGCCTATGGTGCGCGTCGCCAGCCCGGTCCGGCCTGTTCCTGCCCCTCGCACCAAGCCAATGGTGCGCGTCGCCAGCCCGGCCCGGCCTGTTCCTGCCCCTCGCACCAAGCCAATGGTGCGCGTCGCCAGCCCGGCCCGGCCTGTTCCTGCCCCTCGCACCAAGCCAATGGTGCGCGTCGCCAGCCCGGCCCGGCCTGTTCCTGCCCCTCGCACCAAGCCAATGGTGCGCGTCGCCAGCCCGGCCCGGCCTGTTCCTGCTCCCCGCACCAAGCCAATGGTGCGCGTCGCCAGCCCGGCCCGGCCTGTTCCTGCTCCCCGCACCAAGCCAATGGTGCGCATCGTCTGCCCGGTCCGGCCCATTCCTGCTCCCCGCACCAAGCCAGGAGTGCGCGTCGTCAGTCCGGCACAGCCCGTGCCCGGTTCACCGGTGCCTGGTCAGGTACCGGTCAGCTGCTCCACACCGGAGCCTAAGCAATCCGCTCCACTGATGTCCAGTCCAGCTCCAGCCAGCAGGGCCAGACCAGACCAGGGGCACTACGGGGGGGTTATTAGAGGGTGGTGGTCACGCCCGGAACCGGATCCGCCTCCGAGGAGGAATGCCCACCCGGCCCTCCCCTGTTCGGTTTATGTTTGGCGCGGTCGCAGTCCGCGCCTTTGGGGGGGGGGGGGTACTGTCACGCCCTGGCTCTGGGGACTCTGTTATGTTGAGCCAGGGTGTGTAGAGTCTATGTTTTGTGTTTCTATGTTCAGGATCTAGTTCATTGTGTGTCTATGTTGGCCGGGGTGGTTCTCAATCAGAGGCAACGAGAATCAGCTGTTGCTTGTTGTCTCTGATTGGGAACCATACTTAGGCAGCCGTTTGGGCATTTGTGTTTGTGGGATCTTGTTCCGTGTTGGTTTGTGTATGTACACAAGGACTTCACGTATCGTTTTGTTGTTTTTGTTCGTGTGGTGAATTAAAATAAAAGATGTTCGCATTCCACACTGCGCATTGGTCCACTCCTTTCAACGATCGTGACATTGGTTGTAGTTTTGAGTAGAGCAGACATTTCCATATGTTTTTGTTAGCTGCATGTGCGACATAACTCCACCATTCCTACCGATAATATCATTTACGAAGATTATACCTTTTTTAAACATTTTCTCAAAAAATAAAGTATTTTTTATAAATTAGTATATCTGAGTTTAACCACAATATTTGCAATATTTGTTCTGTCATTTCTGGAGGATTAAATTGAAATGGCAACCAACTTTCTATGGCTTGTTTTAGAAATAGTGATATTTGGGAGATTATTTCCTTTTCAAATACCTGAAAGTGAGGGGTTGTAATCTGAATAAAGGGAAAAAGTCCCTTCTTTAACATTGGGTGAGACAATCTTACTAGTTTGCTAGAGAACCAGTTTGGATTTAAGTATAATTTTTGTATGACTGAAGCTTTTAGTGATAGGTCTAATGCTTTAATATTTAACAATTTCTGTCCTCTGAATTCATATTCATTATATAAATAGGCCCGTTTAATTTTGTCTGGCTTGCCATTCCAAATAAAATGGAATATTTTTTTCTCATATAATTTAAAGAACTGTTCGATAGGCGTAGGCAAGACCATGAGCAAATAGGTAACCTGGGATAATACTAAAGAGTTAATCAGGGTGATTTTTCCACAAATTGACAGGTATTTACCTTTCCATGGTAGCAAGATCTTATCTATTTTTGCTAACTTTCTATTAAAATGTATTGGAGTGAGATCATTTATTTCATTTGGGATATTTATTCCTAGTATATCCACATCACCATCAGACCATTTTATTGGTAAACTACATGGTAATGTGAAAATTATATTTTTTAGTGATCCAATACATAATATAGTACATTTATCATAGTTTGGTTGTAATCCAGAGAGGTTAGAAAATGTATCTAGATCCTCTATGATGCTGTGGAGGGACTCAATGTCAGTAGCTGAGTGTAGATGCGGTGTGGAAATCAAGCGCAGGAAACACGGGCGTTCGTGAACAGACTTTAGTAAAATAAAGGCAGCACCAAACAGGCGAACAGCCAACCCAACCGGGAGGCAAAATACAAATTACGCACAAACAACAACGTGCGTAAAAGGACAATAGCGCACACAGTGCGGACTCTCGAAAACAACAAAACACGAGAGAAATAACGAGAGCAACAGCTAGACAATAACCAATCACACATAACACCTGACCCAACACACGATAACTAAATAGGAAACCAAATCAAACACTAACAAGGGACAGGTGTACCAACAGACAAAACCAAACAAACATGAAACATCGAACGGTGGTAGCTAGTACTCCGGGGACGACGACCGCCGAAGCCTGCCCGAACAAGGAGGAGGAGCAGCCTCGGCCGAAACCGTGACAGTACCCCCCCTTGACGCGCGGCTCCAGCCGTGCGCCGATCCCGGCCTCGGGGACGACCAGGACGACGCGGAGCAGGGCGCGTAGGATGACCCCGATGGAACTCGGTCAGCAGGGACAGGTCTAATATGTCCCTCCTCGGCACCCAGCACCGCTCCTCCGGGCCGTACCCCTCCCACTCCACGAGATATTGGAGACCCCCCATCCGGCGTCTCGAATCAAGGATGGACCTCACAGTGTACGCCGGAGCCCCCTCGATGTCCAACGGGGGCGGAGGAGTCTCCTCTATCTCATAGTCCTGGAGTGGACCAGCCACCACCGGCCTGAGGAGAGACACATGGAACGAGGGGTTAATATTTCTGTAATCAATAGGCAGTTCTAACCTGTAACACACCTCGTTCAACATCCTCAGGACTTTGAATGGCCCCACAAACCGCCGACCCAGCTTCCGGCAGGGCAGGCGGAGGGGCAGGTTTCTGGTCGAGAGCCAGACTCGATCTCCAGGTGCGTATACAGGCCCCTCACTGCGGTGGAGATCGGCGCTCGTCTTATGCCGACGGATGGCCCGCTGCAGATGTACGTGAGAAGCGTTCCATGTCTCCTCCGAGCGCCGCACCCACTCATCCACCGCAGGGGCCTCGATCTGGCTCTCGTGCCAAGGTGCCAGAACCGGTTGGTACCCTAACACACACTGGAAAGGGGTTAGTTGGGTGCAGGAGTGGCGGAGAGAGTTCTGTGCCATCTCGGCCCACGGAACGTATCTCGCCCACTCCTCCGGCCGGCCCTGAAAATAAGACCTCAGAAACCTACCCACATCCTGGTTGACACGTTCAACCTGCCCATTACTCTCCGGGTGGTAACCCGAGGTAAGGCTCACCGAAACCCCCAACCGTTCCATAAAGGCTCTCCACACTCTGGAGGTGAACTGGGGGCCTCGATCAGACACTATATCCTCGGGTACCCCGTAATGCCGGAAGACATGGGTAAACAGAGCCTCAGCGGTCTGTAGGGCAGTAGGGAGACCCGGCATGGGAAGGAGACGACAGGCCTTCGAGAACCGATCCACAACGACCAGGATGGTAGTATTCCCCTGTGAGGGGGAAGGTCTGTAACAAAGTCCACCGAGAGGTGGGACCAGGGTCGTTGTGGAACGGGCAGGGGTTGTAGCTTACCCCTGGGCAAATGTCTGGGCGCCTTACACTGTGCACACACCAAACAGGAGGAGACATAAACCCTCACATCCCTGGCTAACGTTGGCCACCAGTACTTAGTGCTAAGGCAGTGAACTGTCCGGCCGATACCTGGATGTCCAGAGGAGGGGGACGTATGAGCCCAATAAATGAGGCGATCGCGTACCTCGAGCGGAACGTACGTCCGACCCACTGGACACTGTGGAGGACTTGGGTCGGTGCGTAACGCCCGCTCGATCTCTGCATCGACCTCCCATACCACCGGTGCCACCAGACAAGACTTTGGTAGTATGGGAGTGGGCTCAACGGACCTCTCCTCCGTGTCATACCGCCGAGACAGGGCATCTGCCTTCCCGTTCTGGGACCCAGGGATGTAAGTGATTTTAAACACAAACCGGGCTAGAAACATAGTCCAGCCGGGCCTGGCGAGGATTCAGTCTCCTAGCTGCCCGGATGTACTCCAGGTTACGGTGGTCCGTCAAAATGAGGAAAGGGTGTTGAGCCCCCTCAAGCCAATGCCTCCACACCTTTAGGGCCTGTACCACGGCTAACAGCTCCCTGTCCCCTACATCATAATTCCGCTCCGCCGGACTGAGCTTCTTAGAATAAAAAGCACAGGGGCGGAGCTTAGGTGGTGTGCCAGACCGTTGTGAGAGGACGGCCCCAATACCGGCCTCGGACGCGTCTACCTCTACCTGGAATGGTTAAGCGGGATCCGGATGCGCCAACACCGGTGCCGAGGTAAACAGGTCCTTCAGTCTCCCAAAAGCCCTGTCCGCCTCAGCTGACCACCGCAAGAGCACCGGACCCCCCTTCAACAGAGACGTTATGGGAGCTGCCACCTGTCCAAAACCCCGGATAAACCTCCGGTAATAATTCGCAAAACCCAAGAACTGTTGCACCTCTTTCACAGTGGTTGGGGTTTGCCAATTACGCACAGCTGACACCCGGTCAACCTCCATCTTCACCCCTGACGCAGACAACTGATAACCCAAAAAGGAGACCGACTTCTGAAAGAACATACATTTCTCTGCCTTGACATATAGGTCATGCTCCAACAGTCTCCTCAACACTCGGCGCACCAGGGCTACATGCTCAGCTCGGGTAGAACTGTACACCAGAATATCGTCTATGTACACGACTACTCCCTGCCCCTGCATGTCCCGGAAAATCTCATCTACAAAGGATTGGAAGACTGAGGGAGCATTCATTAACCCATATGGCATGACGAGATACTCGTAATGACCGGAGGTCGTGCTAAATGCTGTCTTCCATTCATCGCCCTCTCTAATGCGCACCAAGTTATATGCGCTCCTGAGATCCAATTTTGTGAAGAACTGAGCACCGTGTAATGACTCCGTCATAGTCGCAATCAGAGGAAGTGGATAACTGTACTTCACCGTAATCTGATTGAGACCGCGGTAATCAATACACGGGCGCAAACCTCCATCTTTTTTCTTCACAAAAAATAAGCTTGAGGAAGCGGGTGAAGTGGAGGCCCGTATGTATCCCTGTCTCAGAGACTCAGCGATGTAAGTTTCCATCGCCTTCCTCTCCTCTTGAGACAAGGGATACACATGGCTCCGCGGGAGTGCTGCTCCTAACTGGAGATCTATCGCACAATCCCCCCGTCTATGAGGCGGCAGCTGCGCCGCCCTTGTCTTACTAAACACCAGTGTCAAATCCTCATACTCGGGGGGAATATGCAGTGCGGGCATTTGATTTGGACTCTCCACCGAGGTCGCCCCTATGGAAACACCCAGACATAGCGCCTCACACTGAACAGACCACCCTTTAAGAGCTTTCTCTCGCCACGAAATAGTAGGATCATGGGTAATCAACCAGGGAAGTCCCAGCACCACCGGATACGCAGGAGAGTCAATCAGATAGAGCTGAATCGTCTCCTCATGACCCCCCTGCGTCTTCATCCTAAGGGGCGCTGTGACCTCCCCAATTAACCCAGATCCTAACGGACGGCTATCTAGGGCATGTACAGGGAAAGGCTTATCAACGGGAAGGAGAGGAATCCCTAACTCTACACAGACCTGGCGATCTACAAAATTCCCAGCTGCGCCTGAATCTACTAGCGCCTTATGCTGGGAACGAGGTGCAACCTGTGGAAAACAAACAGGCAAGGTTATGTGAACGACAGAAAGCTCTGGGTAAGTAGGGCGCCTACTCACCTGGGAGGACTCCCCAATGCGTGGCCTGCCTTCACCTCCACCGGGGAACCTTCCCCAACACCTAGCCGCGGTGTGCCCTCCACGGCCACAGTTGGTGCAGGGAACGGCCCCCCTCGGGTTCCTACTCCTCCGTTCTCTAGCGCCAGCACCTCCGAGCTCCATAGGGCTCGGCTCGGAGGTGCCGGAAGGTGGAATGGGCAACCCCCCGGGACGTCCCACGGGTGGCGAGCAGGGTGTCCAGCCGAATGGCCATGTCGACCAGTTGGTCAAACGACAACGTGGTATCCCTGCACGCCAACTCTCTCTGGACGTCCTCCCGGAGGCTGCAGCAGAAGTGGTCTATGAGGGCCCGCTCATTCCACCCTGCATCTGCCGCTAGAGTCCGGAACTCCAAAGCAAAATCCTGTGCGCTCCTCATCCCCTGTCGGAGGTAGAATAGACGTTCCCCCGCCGCCTTCCCTTCTGGTGGATGGTCAAACACGGCACGGAAGCGGCGGGAGAACTCCGCGTAGGTAATAGTAGCGGCGTCTATTCTCCTCCATTCGGCGTTGGCCCACTCCAACGCCTTGCCGGTGAGACAGGAGATGAGGGCGGAGACGCTCTCGTGTCCCGAGGGCGCCGGGTGTACGGTGGCGAGGTAGAGCTCCACTTGCAGCAGGAACCCTTGACACCCGGCAGCGGAGCCGCCGTACGCCCTCGGGAGCGAGAGCCGTATCCCGCTGGGTTCCGGAAGGGGGACAGGAGGACTGACCGATGGGGATGGTCCGGTAGGTGGGGGCGTGGGTACCCCGCTGCTTTCCCATCGGTGGAGAGTGTTCATCACCCGATCCAGGGCGTGACCGATCTGGTTGATCCTGTCCTCCTGCCCACGCAGACGGTCCTCCATGATGTCCGTTGGCGCGGTTGCTCCTGCTGATTCCATGGGTGGATGTGTGATTCTGTCAGTAGCTGAGTGTAGATGCGGTGTGGAAATCAAGCGCAGGAAACACGGGCGTTCGTGAACAGACTTTAGTAAAATAAAGGCAGCACCAAACAGGTGAACAGCCAACCCAACCGGGAGGCAAAATACAAATTACGCACAAACAACAACGTGCGTAAAAGGACAATAGCGCACACAGTGCGGACTCTCGAAAACAACAAAACACGAGAGAAATAACGAGAGCAACAGCTAGACAATAACCAATCACACATAACACCTGACCCAACACACGATAACTAAATAGGAAACCAAATCAAACACTAACAAGGGACAGGTGTACCAACAGACAAAACCAAACAAACATGAAACATCGAACGGTGGTAGCTAGTACTCCGGGGACGACGACCGCTGAAGCCTGCCCGAACAAGGAGGAGGAGCAGCCTCGGCCGAAACCGTGACACTCAAGTTGTGGGTTTAAAATAAAACATAAATCATCAGCGTACAATGACACCTTTGTTTTTAAGCCCTCGATTTCTAATCCCTTGATATTATTGTTGGATCTGATTTTAATAGCTAACATCTCGATGGCCATAATAAATAGATATGCCGATAGTGGACAACCTTGTTTCACTCCTCTTGACAGTTTAAAACTTTCTGAGAAACAGCCATTATTTACTATTTTACACCTAGGGTTACTATACATGTATTTAACCCAGTTTATAAAAGATTGTCCAAAATTGAAATATGGGTGGTCCTCTGTAGCTCAATTAGTAGAGCATGGCGCTTGTAACGCCAGGTTAGTGGGTTCGATCCCCGGGACCACCCATACGTAAAAATGTATGCGCACATGACTGTAAGTCGCTTTGGATAAAAGCGTCTTCTAAATAGCATATTATTATTATTATTAAATGCTCCAGACATTTATATATAAACCCCAGTCGTACTTTATCAAATGCCTTTTTGAAGTCTGCTATGAATAGCAGGCCTGGTTTGCCAGATTTCTCATAGTGTTCTATTGTTTCCAGTACCTGCCTTATATTATCTCCAATGTATCGCCCATGTAAAAAACCTGTCTGATTTGAATGAATAATGTCTGACAATACCTTTTTAATTCTATGCGCTATACATCTTGCTAACATTTTTGCATCACAACACTGAAGTGTAAGGGGCCTCCAATTTTTAAAATCTTTATATCTTTATATTTTCCACTTGTATCCTGTTTCAGTAATAATGAAATCAGACCTTCTTCTTGAGTGTCTGATAATCTACCATTTACATAGGAGTGGTTAAAACATGCTAATAACGGTCCTTTGAGTATATCAAGAAAGGTTTGGTATACAAGTAATCCTTCTACCCCACCCCCACAAAATATATAAAAATAATAATAATAATAATTATTATTATTATAATAACAATAATATTAATAATATAATAATAATAAAAATAATAATAATAATAAAAAAGAATTAAAAAAAGAATAAACATTGTAAAGTGGTTGTCCCACTGGCTATCATAAGGTGAATGCACCAATTTGTAAGTCACTCTGGATAAGAGCATCTGCTAAATGCCGTAAATATGTAATGTAAATGTATACCTCGACTGGTATGCTATCCAACCCTGGAGTTTTCCCGGACTTAAAGTCTTTAATTGCATCCAGAAGTTTCTCCTCTTTAATTTCACATTCACATGAGTCTTTCTGTATGGCTGTTAATTTTACATTATCAATAGAAAAAAAATCTCTACAATTTGCTTCAGTTAGAGGAGATGGAGGCGACTGAAACGAAAACATATGCTTAAAGTACTTTGTTTCCTCCTTCAAAATATAATTTGGTAAATCATGGGTGACTCCGTCATTTGTAACTAGTTTCAATAAATTATTTTGGGTAGCATTCCTATGTTGAAGATTAAAAAATAATTTGGTGCATTGTTCACCATATTCCATCCAGTTTGCTTTGTTTTTATAATATATTGCACTTGATCTTTCTTGAATAAGTTTCTCCATTTCTTTTTGTTTTTCCTCTAATTTATTGAGTCGCTATGTTACAGTTTTTATTGCTATCTATCTGTTCTGTTAGACCTTCTATTTCCTTTGTTAGTATGGACTCTTTTGACCTAAATTGCTTTTGTTTTCGAGATGAGCACTGAATTGCATGGCCTCTAAAGGTAGATTTAAAGGTGTCCCATACAATAAGGGGATTTGCTGTACCTACAGTGGGGAGAACAAGTATTTGATACACTGCAGATTTTGCAGGTTTTCCTACTTACAAAGCATGTAGAGGGCTGTAATTTTTTATCATAGGTACACTTCAACTGTGAGAGATGGAATCTAAAACAAAAATCCAGAAAATCACATTGTATGATTTTTAAGTAATTAATTTGCATTTTATTGCATGACATAAGTATTTGATACATCAGAAAAGCAGAACTTAATATTTGGTACAGAACCCTTTGTTTGCAATTACAGAGATCATACGTTTCCTGTAGGTCTTGACCAGGTTTGCACACACTGCAGCAGGGATTTTGGCCCACTCCTCCATACAGATCCTTCAGGTTTCGGGGCTGTCGCTGGGCAATACAGACTTTCAGCTCCCTCCAAATATGTTCTATTGGGTTCAGGTCTGGAGACTGGCTAGGCCACTCCAGGACCTTGAGATGCTTCTTACGGAGTCACTCCTTAGTTTCCCTGGCTGTGTGTTTCGGGTCGTTGTCATGCTGGAAGACCCAGCCACGACCCATCTTCAATGCTCTTACTGAGGGAAGGAGGTTGTTGGCCAAGATCTTGCGATACATGGCCCCATCCATCCTCCCCTCAATACGGTGCAGTCGTCCTGTCCCTTTTGCAGAAAAGCATCCCCAAAGAATGATGTTTCCACCTCCATGCTTCACGGTTGGGATGGTGTTCTTGGGGTTGTACTCATCTTTCTTCTTCCTCCAAACACGGCGAGTGGAGTTTAGACCAAAAAGCTATATTTTTGTCTCATCAGACCACATGACCTTCTCCCATTCCTCCTCTGGATTATCCAGATGGTCATTGGCAAACTTCAGACGGGCTTGAGCAGGGGGACCTTGCGTGCGCTGCAGGATTTTAATCCATGACGGCGTAGTGTGTTACTAATGGTTTTCTTTGAGACTGTGGTCCCAGCTCTCTTCAGGTCATTGACCAGGTCCTGCCATGTAGTTATGGGCTGATCCCTCACCTTCCTCATGATCATTGATGCCCCACGAGGTGAGATCTTGCATGGAGCCCCAGACTGAGGGTGATTGACCGTCATCTTGAACTTCTTCCATTTTCTAATAATTGCGCCAACAGTTGTTGCCTTCTCACCAAGCTGCTTGCCTATTGTCCTGTAGCCCATCCCAGCCTTGTGCAGGTCTACAATTCTATCCCTGATGTCCTTACACAGCTCTCTGGTCTTGGCCATTGTGGAGAGGTTGGAGTCTGTTTGATTGAGTGTGTGGACAGGTGTCTTTTATACAGGTAACAAGTTCAAACAGGTGCAGTTAATACAGGTAATGAGTGGAGAACAGGAGGGCTTCTTAAAGAAAAACTAACAGGTCTGTGAGAGCCGGAATTCTTACTGGTTGGTAGGTGATCAAATACTTATGTCATGCAATAAAATGCAAATGAATTACTTAAAAATCATACAATGTGATTTTCTGGATTTTTGTTTTAGATTCCATCTCTCACAGTTGAAGTGTACCTATGATAAAAATTACAGACCTCTACATGTTTTGTAAGTGGGAAAACCTGCAAAATTGGCAGTGTATCAAATACTTGTTCTCCCCACTGTATGTTATGTCGGAAAAAGTCAATTATAAATTCCTCTGTCCTAGTTAAAAACAAGTTATCATCCAATAGGCTTTGATTACATTTCCAATATTCTCGCCCACGTGGAAATTCAGTAAGAGTAATGTATATGCCAATTATATGATGGTCTGAGCGCATTCTGTCTCCTATCAACCCTTTTTTAACTTTTGGTGCCAATGAGAATGACATAAGAAAGAAGTCAAGACGACTAGCTTGATTGAGTCTCCGCCATGTATATCTCACTAGATCAGGATATTTAAGCGTCCATATATCTACTAGTTCTAATGTATCCATCACATTCACGATTTCCTTAAGAGCATGAGGATGATTGTTTGTAGTGTGATTTCCTTTACGGTCCATTGAGCTATTTAAAACGGTATTATAATCTCCCACCATATTAATAGAGTCTTGAATTGCTTGCAAGGTTGATAATTTATTATATATTTTTTCAAAGAAGTGTGGATCATCATTATTTGGTCCGTAAAGGTTAATGAGCCATATTTGTTTATGGTCCAATAACATATTTAAAATAATCCATCTACCTTCAAATCTGTTTGGACAAATTGCACATTCGGGTCAAAATTACTATTAATATCATCACCCCTTTTGAGTTTCTTAGCCCATGGGAGAAGTATATTTCGCCCCCCCCACGCAACTTCATCTAGAATTGTTGAATGGGTTTCATTTAAACAATAGATATTATATTCCTTCTCTTTGAGCCATGTAAATATAGTTTTTCTTTTGTTATTATCTGCTAAGCCATTACAATTATAACTGGGTATACTTATTTCACCACATACCATAATGAGATACAAGTTTCAAATCTATTTGTCATTATATATGTTTGTAAATTTACCAATAGAAAATACCATAGTGATTGAGTGTCCATATAGGTATACCATGATATTTGCAATGTTACAAAATAACCCTCCAATTGTTCTCCACTAATTCCCCCTCTAAAACCCCTCCCCATCCCAAGTTAGGCCGTCATCCCAGTGATCAGCATACCACCCCTGTCCCCCCGGATCCCTATGCCCCCGAGGGGCCAGGACCCATCCATCGAAAACAGCACATAGTACCACCCACAAAACAGAAGCAGGTCAACCGCCAAAAGCATTTCCAATGCTCTCACCTCAATATATTTATATAGCTATTTAAAAAATATCTATTCAAATATCTTGCATATCTTATTTTCCATCATAATCAATTAATGTGCGTAATAATGTCGGCAGTTCATGCGTAGGATTTTAACCTATAACCCGAATTGCCATTGTATTACATAACATTTTTAACAAGCAACTACCACTTCAGCAAACAACCACTGTGATTCACCCCCCCACAACCAGCCGCAAGATCAGATGCTCAATGGTTGATACATCCCAGAGCCCAACTCAAGAAAGGACCTGAGTTACGAATGCATATACAGTTACAGCCGTTTGAGAAAGCATGCAAGATTGAGCAAAAGTGAATAACAATGTGAGATTTGATTAATCTATTTAATCTATGTCAAGTCCTAGGTGATGGAAATCAGATCCACCCTCTTCACCTGAGACACAAACACTCTGGTCCCCCGTTGTAACCATTTTCCCAAGCATGTCAGTGCAGTCATACCGTTGATTATTTTGTGCCACTTGGGCCACAATAGTAAGCCCCCTCTCTGATTGTCCGAGTGTGACCCCCCTCCCCATGGGTTACTGCAGCCAGTGTTGCCAGCACTGCCACTACCTAGGTGGGGGTACCCCACCCAAATCCCCACCGGCTATGTACAAGGTCGTCAAGGTTCTCATTAGCAGCTTTGAGAATTTCCTTGTACATTATGCTCCCCCATCGGGGGCTCTGGCTTTGTAGGACCACCCTGCCAGGCAGGCTCAGAATCTTGAGAGGGCGGTGCTGCTCAAGTAGGTCTCTGACCGCATTTATTTGTCTGTTTAGGCTGCATAAAGGCAATTCACAGCAGGTCCATAAAACAGATGGGAACTTCTCTTTGGTGTAGTTAGTTGATTCGATAAATAACAGTCATCAGATTAATGAAAGTCACGTCACGACAACCTGGTTAATGATAACATTACTGGTTAATACTCTAGTTATGACCAGAAAATACTATTTTTGGATAACATTTTGGATGTTCATACGGTTTGCACTCTAAAAGTGAACCTCACTGCTGAGATTCTTTATGACATATTCAGGGGTGGGAAATGACCAAAAATATCACTCCGGGAACACTCAAATATTAGGTGCACGTCTTTACAGGTCAAAATAACCCAACTTCCATCTGGGATTTCGCTCCTAGAAGACAATACTCCCCATTTCCACCCCTGCACATAGTTGGCAAAGTATCGGCAGTACATCAGTTCTTAAGAAATTACACAACCCCCCCTCCCTCCAGTCTCCCACAAGTCTCATATTACACATCAACTGTCAAAGGCAATGAACTGCCTTTGAATATATTCCTTTCCCATGTCTTACATAAACAAGAACTGATTAACTGTGATAGTCATGGTACCGGTATTTGTATTCTTCAGAATTTGAAAGCCTCACTTGGAATTCATGGCGATGACCAAGTCATATAAATACTAATCTGGCTCCTACTCCACAGCACTCTTTGTTGAAAGATAAAGGATAGATAATGACATTTGGGTTATTGCAACCTGCAAGTTCAACTGAATGTAATAAAGCAGAAAGACTGTTTCTTTATGGGTCAAAGAAACACTACTGAAACTTATTCCAGGAGATAATCTAAAATCTGTCACGCTTTATGGTGCTCTATCACCATTATTTTGTCAGCTTCATTGTGTTGATATGAGCAGGAGGCGAACTGTTTGTTTCATAAGCAGTATACAGTATAGGCCTATTATATTATCCCAAAAAGAATTCAGACAAAAAATAGAACAATCCCATTTTGGTTGATATTTGATTGAGTTGACAACCAATGTAAATTATACTTGGAATAAACCAACCCTTGACACCCTGATTTTGATTTGTGGTTGAAATCTAGGTTGACATTAGACAAAAACTGTGACTTAAAATAGAAATTCAACCACCCAGCTTTACTAATGGTTCTTTGAAATAGGTTGGATGATAGAAGACCAGAACTACAGATTAAAAATAATAACGATTAATTTATAGATAGCTTCATCCTTTCTGTGACTGCCTCTGGACGATGAAGCGAGCGAGTTTCTTCACCGAGCCACAGTGAGGGTCAGGTAGATCCTCTATCCACTCACCAGACCAGCACTGGAAAGCAAGACACATTCACTGTGGTTATTGTTAGGAATTGAAAATTGGTCAAAGTGTGGAGAAATGCTGGATGTGAAAGATATTTAAGAATTGTACTAGACAATAACTGTGCACATTTTCAATGCCCTAGCTGAGGGAAGGAGGTTCTCACCCAAGATTTGACGGTACATGGCCCCGTCCATCGTCCCTTTGATGCGGCGAAGTTGTCCTGTCCCCTTAGCAGAAACACCCCCAAAGCATGTTTCCACCTCCATGTTTGACGGTGGGGATGGTGTTCTTGGGGTCATAGGCAGCATTCCTCCTCCTCCAAACACAGCCAGTTGAGTTGATGCCAAAGAGCTCGATTTTGGTCTCATCTGACCACAACACTTTCACCCAGTTCTCCTCTGAATCATTCAGATGTTCATTGGCAAACTTCAGACGGGCCTGTATATGTACTTTCTTGAGCAGGGGGACCTTGCGGGCACTGCAGGATTTCAGTCTTTCACGGCGTAGTGTGTTACCAATTGTTTTCTTGGTGACTATGATCCCAGCTGCCTTGAGATCATTGACAAGATCCTCCCGTGTATTCTCATGATCATTGCAACTCCACGAAGTGAGATCTTGCATGGATCCCCAGGCCGAGGGAGATTGACAGTTATTTTGTGTTTCTTCCATTTGCGAATAATCGGCCCAACTTTTAACACCTTCTCACCAAGCTGCATGGCGATGGTCTTGTAGCCCATTCAAGCCTTGTGTAGGTCTACAATCTTGTCCCTGACATCCTTGGAGAGCTCTTTGGTCTTGGCCATGGTGGAGAGTTTGGAATCTGATTGATTGATTGCTTCTGTGGACAGATGTCTTTTCTACAGGTAACACACTGAGATTAGGAGCACTCCCTTTAAGAGTGTGCTCCTAATCTCAATCTTTCTGATTGAGAGGGGGTCAAATACTTATTTCCCTCATTAAAATGCAAATCAATGTATAACATTTTTGACATTTTCAAATAAACCTACCATTAAAATTATAGACTGATCATTTCTTTGTCAGTGGGCAAACGTACAAAATCAGCAGGGAATCAAATAATTTTTTCCCTCACTGTATATGCTGTTCCTACAGCACCTCTCACAACCTTAAAAGTCTCTTTTGTTATTACTCCCAATGTAACAGCAGTAATTATTGCTCTCGCTTTAACTCTGTCTCTCTCAGTGACTTGCATCACTGGCTTTACCGTTCGATCTATGATTGAGTTCGTGAGATATTCTCTGCCTTTTTCCCAGTCCTCTCCTAACGTTTTCCTGACCAGCTTATCTATTGCCTCCTTATGTTGTTCTACAGTAGGGTCTGGCGGGTAATAATTACAATTACTCAGATCTGGATCACATCTCTCATCCCACGGCATACCCAACCCCCCAGTAAACACTATGGCCTTGGTTTTCGGGATACCCTGGAGAGGGCTTACAGTGGCTTGCGAAAGTATTCACCCCCCTTGGCATTTTTCCTATTTTGATTTTTGGGGGTTTGTATCATTTGATTTACACAACATGCCTACCACTTTGAAGATGCAAAATATTTTCTATTGTGAAACAAACAAGAAATAAGACAAAAAAACTGAAAACTTGAGCGTGCATAACTATTCACCCCCCCAAAGTCAATACTTTGTAGAGCCACCGTTTGCAGCAATTACAGCTGCAAGTCTCTTGGGGGATGTCTCTATAAGCTTGGCACATCTAGCCACTGGGATTTTCACCCATTCTTCAAGGCAAAACTACTCCAGCTCCTTCAAGTTGGATGGGTTCCGCTGGTGTTCAGCAAACTTTAAGTCATACCACAGATTCTCAATTGGATTGAGGTCTGGGCTTTGGCTAGGCCATTGCAAGACATTTAAATGTTTCCCCTTAAACCACTCGAGTGTTGCTTTATCAGTAAGCTTAGGGTCATTGTCCTGCTGGAAGGTGAACCTCCGTCCAAGTCTCAAATCTCTGGAAGACTGAAACAGGTTTCCCTCAAGAAGTTCCCTGTAGTTAGCGCCATCCATCATTCCTTCAATTCTGACCAGTTTCCCAGTCCCTGCCGATGAAACAAGTTATTTTGTTCATTTCACTTCACCAATTTTGACTATTTTGTGTATGTCCATTACATGAAATCTAAATAAAAATCCATTTAGATTACAGGTTGTAATGCAACAAAATAGGAAAACGCCAAGGGGGATTAATACTTTTGCAAGGCACTGTATGTAACAAGATATACAGTGGGGAAAAAAAGTATTTAGTCAGCCACCAATTGTGCAAGTTCTCCCACTTAAAAAGATGAGAGAGGCCTGTAATTTTCATCATAGGTACACGTCAAGTATGACAGACAAAATGAGAAAAAAAAATCCAGAAAATCACATTGTAGGACTTTTAATGAATTTATTTGCAAATTATGGTGGAAAATAAGTATTTGGTCAATAACAAAAGTTTCTCAATACTTTGTTTTATACCCTTTGTTGGCAATGACACAGGTCAAACGTTTTCTGTAAGTCTTCACAAGGTTTTCACACACTGTTGCTGGTATTTTGGCCCATTCCTCCATGCAGATCTCCTCTAGAGCAGTGATGTTTTGGGGCTGTCGCTGGGCAACACGGACTTTCAACTCCCTCCAAAGATTTTCTATGGGGTTGAGATCTGGAGACTGGCTAGGCCACTCCAGGACCTTGAAATGCTTCTTACGAAGCCACTCCTTCGTTGCCCGGGCGGTGTGTTTGGGATCATTGTCATGCTGAAAGACCCAGCCACGTTTCATCTTCAATGCCCTTGCTGATGGAAGGAGGTTTTCACTCAAAATCTCACGATACATGGCCCCATTCATTCTTTCCTTTACACGGATCAGTCGTCCAGAAAAACAGCCCCAAAGCATGATGTTTCCACCCCCATGCTTCACAGTATGTATGGTGTTCTTTGGAAGCAACTCAGCATTCTTTGTCCTCCAAACACTACGAGTTGAGTTTTTACCAAAAAGTTCTATTTTGGTTTCATCTGACCATATGACATTCTCCCAGTCCTCTTCTGGATCATCCAAATGCACTCTAGCAAACTTCAGACAGGCCTGGACATGTACTGGCTTAAGCAGGGGGACGCGTCTGGCACTGCAGGATTTGAGTCCCTGGCGGCGTAGTGTGTTACTGATGGTAGGCTTTGTTACTTTGGTCCCAGCTCTCTGCAGGTCATTCACTAGGTCCCCCCGTGTGGTTCTGGGATTTTTGCTCACCGTTCTTGTGATCATTTTGACCCCACGGGGTGAGATCTTGCGTGGAGCCGCAGATCGAGGGAGATTATCAGTGGTCTTGTATGTCTTCCATTTCCTAATAATTGCTCCCACAGTTGATTTCTTCAAACCAAGCTGCTTACCTATTGTAGATTCAGTCTTCCCAGCCTGGTGCAGGTCTACAATTTTGTTTCTGGTGTCCTTTGACAGCTCTTTGGTCTTGGCCATAGTGGAGTTTGGAGTGTGACTGTTTGAGGTTGTGGACAGGTGTCTTTTATACTGATAACAAGTTCAAACAGGTGCCATTAATACAGGTAACGAGTGGAGGACAGAGGAGCCTCTTAAAGAAGAAGTTACAGGTCTGTGAGAGCCAGAAATCTTGCTTGTTTGTAGGTGACCAAATACTTACAGTGGGGAGAACAAGTATTTGATACACTGCCGATTTTGCAGGTTTTCCTACTTACAAAGCATGTAGAGGTCTGTAATGTTTATCATAAGTACACTTCAACTGTGAGAGACGGAATCTAAAACAAAAATCCAGAAAATCACATTGTATGATTTTTAAGTAATTAATTTGCATTTTATTGCATGACATAAGTATTTGATCACCTACCAACCAGTAAGAATTCCGGCTCTCACAGACCTGTTAGTTTTTCTTTAAGAAGCCCTCCTGTTCTCCACTCATTATCTGTATTAACTGCACCTGTTTGAACTCGTTACCTGTATAAAAGACACCTGTCCACACACTCAATCAAACAGACTCCAAACTCTCCACAATGGCCAAGACCAGAGAGCTGTGTAAGGACATCAGGGATAAAATTGTAGACCTGCACAAGGCTGGGATGGGCTACAGGACAATAGGCAAGCAGCTTGGTAAGAAGGCAACAACTGTTGGCACAATAATTAGAAAATGGAAGAAGTTCAAGATGACGGTCAATCATCCTCGGTCTGGGGCTCCATGCAAGATCTCACCTCGTGGGGCATCAATGATCACGAGGAAGGTGAGGGATCAGCCCAGAACTACACGGCAGGACCTGGTCAATGACCTGAAGAGAGCTGGGACCACAGTCTCAAAGGAAACCATTAGTAACACACTACTCCGTCATGGATTAAAATCCTGCAGCGCACGCAAGGTCCCCCTGCTCAAGCCAGCGCATGTCCAGGCCCGTCTGAAGTTTGCCAATGACCATCTGGATGATCCAGAGGAAGAATGGGAGAAGGTCATGTGGTCTGATGAGACAAAAATATAGCTTTTTGGTCTAAACTCCACTTGCCGTGTTTGGAGGAAGAAGAAGGATGAGTACAACCCCAAGACCACCATCCCAACCGTGAAGTATGGAGGTGGAAACATCATTCTTTGGGGATGCTTTTCTGCAAAGGGGACAGGACGACTGTACCGTATTGAGGGGAGGATGGTTGGGGCCATGTATCGCGAGATCTTGGCCAACAACCTCCTTCCCTCAGTAAGAGCATTGAAGATGGGTCGTGGCTGGGTCTTCCAGCATGACAACGACCCGAAACACACAGCCAGGGCAACTAAGGAGTGGCTCCGTAAGAAGCATCTCAAGGTCCTGGAGTGGCCTAGCCAGTCTCCAGACCTGAACCCAATAGAACATTTTTGGAGGGAGCTGAAAGTCCGTATTGCCCAGCGACAGCCCCAAAAACTGAAGGATCTGCAGAAGGTCTGTATGGAGGAGTGGGCCAAAATCCCTGCTGCAGTGTGTGCAAACCTGGTCAAGACCTACAGGAAACTTATGATCTCTGTAATTACAAACAAAGGTTTCTGCACCAAATATTAAGTTCTGCTTTTCTGATGTATCAAATACTTATGTCATGCAATAAAATGCAAATTAATTACTTAAAAATCATACAATGTGATTTTCTGGATTTTTGTTCTAGATTCCGTCTCTCACAGTTGAAGTGTACCTATGATAAAAATTACAGACCTCTAAATCGGCAGTGTATCAAATACTTGTTCTCCCCACTGTATTTTCCACCATAATATGCAAATAAATTCATTAAAAATCCTACAATGTGATTTTCTGGATTTTCTTCTCTCAATTTGTCTGTCATAGTTGAAATGTACCTATGATGAAAATTACAGGCCTCTCTCATCTTTTTAAGTGGGAGAACTTGCACAATTGGTGGCTGACTAAATACTTTTTTCCCCCACTGTATATACACTGCTCAAAAAAATAAAGGGAACACTTAAACAACACAATGTAACTCCAAGTCAATCACACTTCTGTGAAATCAAACTGTCCACTTAGGAAGCAACACTGATTGACAATACATTTCACATGCTGTTGTGCAAATGGAATAGACAACAGGTGGAAATTATAGGCAATTAGCAAGACACCCCCAATAAAGGAGTGGTTTTGCAGTTGGTGACCACAGACCACTTCTCAGTTCCTATGCTTCCTGGCTGATGTTTTGGTCACTTTTGAATGCTGGCGGTGCTTTCACTCTAGTGGTAGCATGAGACGGAGTCTACAACCCACACAAGTGGCTCAGGTAGTGCAGCTCATCCAGGATGGCACATCAATGTGAGCTGTGGCAAGAAGGTTTGCTGTGTCTATCAGCGTAGTGTCCAGAGCATGGAGGCGCTACCAGGAGACAGGCCAGTACATCAGGAGACGTGGAGGAGGCCGTAGGAGGGCAACAACCCAGCAGCAGGACTGCTACCTCCGCCTTTGTGCAAGGAGGAGCAGGAGGAGCACTGCCAGAGCCCTGCAAAATGACCTCCAGCAGGCCACAAATGTGCATGTGTCTGCTCAAATGGTCAGAAATAGACTCCATGAGGGTGGTATGAGGGCCCGACGTCCACAGGTGGGGGTTGTGCTTACAGCCCAACACCGTGCAGGACGTTTGGCATTTGCCAGAGAACACCAAGATTGGCAAATTCGCCACTGGCGCCCTGTGCTCTTCACAGATGAAAGCAGGTTCACACTGAGCACGTGACAGACGTGACAGAGTCTGGAGACGCCGTGGAGAACGTTCTGCTGCCTGCAACATCCTCCAGCATGACCGGTTTGGCGGTGGGTCAGTCATGGTGTGGGGTGGCATTTCTTTGGGGGCCGCACAGCCCTCCATGTGCTCGCCAGAGGTAGCCTGACTGCCATTAGGTACCGAGATGAGATCCTCAGACCCCTTGTGAGACCATATGCTGGTGTGGTTGGCCCTGGGTTCCTCCTAATGCAAGACAATGCTAGACCTCATGTGGCTGGAGTGTGTCAGCAGTTCCTGCAAGAGGAAGGCATTGATGCTATGGACTGGCCCGCCCGTTCCCCAGACCTGAATCCAATTGAGCACATCTGGGACATCATGTCTCGCTCCATCCACCAACGCCACGTCGCACCACAGACTGTCCAGGAGTTGGCGGATGCTTTAGTCCAGGTCTGGGAGGAGATCCCTCAGGAGACCATCCGCCACCTCATCAGGAGCATGCCCAGGCATGGAGGGAGGTCATACAGGCACGTGGAGGCCACACACACTACTGAGCCTAATTTTGACTTTTTTAAGGACATTACATCAAAGTTGGATCAGCCTGTAGTGTGGTTTTCCACTTTAATTTTGAGGGTGACTCCAAATCCAGACCTCCATGGGTTGATACATTTGATTTCCATTGATCATTTTTGTGTGATTTTGTTGTCAGCACATTCAACTATGTAAAGAAAAAAGTATTTAATAAGATTATTTCATTCATTCAGATCTAGGATGTGTTATTTTAGTGTTCCCTTTATTTTTTTGAGCAGTGTATGTACATACATATCCTTTAAAAATATATATATATTTCCCTTTATTACTTTCCAACCCCACCATCCTTTCCCTAATTGGAGTAAACTAGTGAACAACAATGCTTAGGCCTCTACTTCATGCTTATACATACTATATACATTTTATGGACACAGTCAATAATTATATTTTGTTTGTTTTTACTCCTGAACTTCCTCCGATCATTTTCATGATGTCCATCTGGTATGCTTCTATATGCCATATCTTTCTAACTGTGCTCTTTCACAAAAGCTCACAATATATAACCTATATACTTATTATGGACACAGCATGTCTTACACTAGTTATCTTGTTGTTATTATTCCCATCCTTCAGCTCCATTCAACACCTCCCATCTATCTCTTAACACCATCCATATTGGATTTCTATTTGCCATATATTTTTCAACTGTACTGTGATGTTTTACAAATGTTCTGAACCTTTCTATTCTCCTTGTTTCTACAGTTTGTGAATTGAAAATAAACATTTTTGCTAAAAGTATTATTATATTATTGATCGATTGACTATGACTTTTCAGATCACCCAGTAGTGCTATCTGCAGGGTCAGCTCCATGCAAATATTGCAATCCTTCAGCCATTCCTGGTCCTGTGTCCAGAAACAAGCTACAAATGGACAGTACCAAAACAAATGATCGAATGATTCTGTCTCTTCACAGCCAAATCTGCAGAGCTGGGAAGATTGTATCCCCCATACAAATAACATTCTATTGGTTGCAAGAATTTTATATAATAATTTAAATTGAAAAATTCTAAGTTTTGAATCCGACGTCGTTTTGCGTATCAGTTCCAAAACACTATGCCATGGAATCGGTACGTCAAAAATCTCTTCCCAACTATTTTGCAATCTATATGGGACGGCTGTCAATCTTTTGGTCCTTAAATTAAACTGGTAGACTTTTTTATTTATCACAATTTTCTTTAACCAATTATGTTCTTTAATGCAAGGCCGACAGGCAAGTTCCTTACTTTTTCCTCCTTCCACTTTCCTCTTCCATTTTTGCGGTAATGCTGCAATTATTTGGTTGTAATTTTGGGTAGAGCAGACATTTCCATATGTTTTTGTTAGCTGCATGTGCGACATAACTCCATCATTCCTACCGATAATATCATTTACGAAGATAATACCTTTTTTAAACAATTTCTCAAAAAAGAAAGTTTTTTTTAATCAATTAGTATATTTGAGTTTAACCACAATATTTGTTGCAATATTTGTTCTGTCATTTCTGGAGGATTAAATTGAAATTGCAACCGACATTCTATGGCTTGTTTTAGAAATAGTGATATTTGGGAGATTATTTCCTTTTCAAATACCTGAAAGTGAGGGGTTGTAATCTGAAAAAAGGGAAAAAGTCCCTTCTTGAACATTGGGTGAGACAAACTAACTAGTTTGCTAGAGAACCATTTCGGATTTAAATATAATTTTTGTATGACTGAAGCTTTTAGTGATAGGTCTAATGCTTTAATATTTAACAGTTTCTGTCCTCCGAATTCATATTCATTATATAAATAGGCCCGTTTAATTTTGTCTGGCTTGCCGTTCCAAATAAAATTGAATATTTTTTTCTCATATAATTTAAAAAATTGTTCACTAGGCGTAGGCAAGACCATAAGTGAATAGGTAAACTGGGATAATACTAAAGTGTTAATCAGGGTGATTTTTCCACATTTGACACGTATTTACCTTTCCATGGTAGCAAGATCTTATCTATTTTTGCCAACTTTCTATTAAAATTTATTGGAGTGAGATCATTTATTTCATTTGGGATATGTATTCAGAGATCCACATCACCATCAGACCATTTTATTGGTAAACTACATGGCAATGTAAAAATTGTATTTTTTAATGATCCAATACGTAATATAGTACATTTATCATAATTTGGTTGTAATCCAGAGAGGTTAGAAAATGTATCTAGATCCTCTATGAGGCTGTGGAGGGATTCTAGTTGTGGATTTAAAAGAAAACATGAATCATCAGCGTACAATGACACCTTTGTTTTTAAGCTCTGGATTTCTAATCCCATGATATTATTGTTGGATCTGATTTTAATAGCTAACATCTCGATGGCAATAATAAATAGATATGCCGATATTGGACAACATTGTTTCACTCCTCTTGACAGTTTAAAACTTTCTGAGAAATAGCCATTATTTACTATTTTACACCTAGGGTTACTATACATGATTTTAACTCAATTTATAAGAGATTGTCCAAAATTGAAATGCTCCAGGAATTTATATATAAACCCCAGTCGTACTTTATTAAATGCCTTTTCGAAGTCTGCTATGAATAGTAGGCCTGGTTTCCCAGATTTTTCATAGTGTTCTATTGTTTCCAGTACTTGCCTTATATTATCTCCAATATATCTTCTATCTAAAAAACCTGTCTGATTTGAATGAATACCTTTTTAATTTCTATGCGCTATACATAGAGCAGGTTAGTTTGAGCAGGTTAGCTCAGAGAGGATCTAGATACATTTTCTAACCTCTCTGGATTACAACCAAATTATGATAAATGTACTATATTACGTATTGGATCACTAAAAAATAAAATTTCAACATTACCATGTAGTTTTTGCATCACAACACTGAAGTGTAAGGGGCCGCCAATTTTTTTAATGGACTGGATCTTTATATTTTCCATTTGTATCCTGTTTCAGTAATAATGAAATCAGACCTAACTGCGCTACATGGTCAATCCGACGTCTGCATTGGCCGTACAGCATTTACGGTGATAGGGCCTCTGCAGAAGTCAGGGCATACATAAGTCTTGCTCTTCGTGGAGCAGCACAGAGCTGTTTTGAAAGAAGTTGTTAATGAAGTGAGTGAAGTGAGTTTGTGTACAGTGGGGAGAACAAGTATTTGATACACTGCGATTTTGCAGGTTTTCCTACTTACAAAGCATGTAGAGGTCTGTCTTTTTTATCATAGGTACACTTCAACTGTGAGAGACGGAATCTAAAACAAAAATCCAGAAAATCACATTGTATGATTTTTAAGTAATTAATTTGCATTTTATTGCATGACATAAGTATTTGATACATCAGAAAAGCAGAACTTAATATTTGGTACAGAACCCTTTGTTTGCAATTACAGAGATCATACGTTTCCTGTAGGTCTTGACCAGGTTTGCACACACTGCAGCAGGGATTTTGGCCCACTCCTCCATACAGACCTTCTCCAGA
This sequence comes from Coregonus clupeaformis, assembly GCF_020615455.1. Classification (NCBI taxonomy): domain Eukaryota; kingdom Metazoa; phylum Chordata; class Actinopteri; order Salmoniformes; family Salmonidae; genus Coregonus; species Coregonus clupeaformis. Next base: position 227,031 of record NW_025533534.1, on the reverse strand, counting down.
TCCTTCAGGTTTCGGGGCTGTCGCTGGGCAATACGGACTTTCAGCTCCCTCCAAAGATTTTCTATTGGGTTCAGGTCTGGAGACTGGCTAAGCCACTCCAGGACCTTGAGATGCTTCTTACGGAGCCACTCCTTAGTTGCCCTGGCTGTGTGTTTCGGGTTGTTGTCATGCTGGAAGACCCAGCCACGACCCATCTTCAATGCTCTTACTGAGGGAAGGAGGTTGTTGGCCAAGATCTCGCGATACATGGCCCCATCCATCCTCCCCTCAATTCGGTGCAGTCGTCCTGTCCCGTTTGCAGAAAAGCATCCCCAAAAAAGTATGTTTCCACCTCCATGCTTCACGGTTGGGATGGTGTTCTTGGGGTTATACTCATCCTTCTTCTTCCTCCAAACACGGCGAGTGGAGTTTAGACCAAAAAGCTATATTTTTGTCTCATCAGACCACATGACCTTCTCCCATTCCTCCTCTGGATCATCCAGATGGTCATTGGCAAACTTCAGACGGGCCTGGACATGCGCTGGCTTGAGCAGGGGGACCTTGCGTGCGCTGCAGGATTTTAATCCATGACGGCGTAGTGTGTTACTAATGGTTTTCTTTGAGACTGTGGTCGCAGCTCTCTTCAGGTCATTGACCAGGTCCTGCCGTGTAGTTCTGGGCTGATCCCTCACCTTCCTCATGATCATTGATGCCCCACGAGGTGAGATCTTGCATGGAGCCCCCAGACCGAGGTTGATTGACCGTCATCTTGAACTTCTTCCATTTTCTAATAATTGCGCCAACAGTTGTTGCCTTCTCACCAAGCTGCTTGCCTATTGTCCTGTAGCCCATCCCAGCCTTGTGCAGGTCTACAATTTTATCCCTGATGTCCTTACACAGCTCTCTGGTCTTGGCCATTGTGGAGAGGTTGGAGTCTGTTTGATTGAGTGTGTGGACAGGTGTCTTTTATACAGGTAACGAGTTCAAACAGGTGCAGTTAATACAGGTAATGAGTGGAGAACAGGAGGGCTTCTTAAAGAAAAACTAACAGGTCTGTGAGAGCCGGAATTCATACTGGTTGGTAGGTGATCAAATACTTATGTCATGCAATAAAATGCAAATGAATTACTTAAAAATCATACAATGTGATTTTCTGGATTTTTGTTTTAGATTCCGTCTCTCATAGTTGAAGTGTACCTATGATAAAAATTACAGACCTCTACATGCTTTGTAAGTAGGAAAACCTGCAAAATCAGTATCCAAGATGGCGTAGCAGTGCGGTCGCTTTTATTTCATCGTCCTGTGTAAATATCCCGTTTCTTGTTTTTTTTGTCTATTTTGTATATATTTCTCAATTTTTACTTCCATTCTTTAACTAAATATACTTTCCTGCAACCCGCCTCACCCAACGTGGAAAGGATTCTATTATTTCTTTATAACTTTCATCAAGAACCGTAAGCTGAAACTAGTGTAGCCGCAATCTGAATGGCTACCTGCTATTAGTCACCGTTAGCGTCTTCACCACTGTCCGTGGCCTACACTATCCACCAGCCAGCTCTAGCTCTAGCCTGGACAATTCGTCGGCCAGTCTGCACAGCGTGCTATCGACCCAGCGTGCTATCGACCCAGAGCTTATTGGACTTTCTGCCGGAATCACTGGACCCTAGCGCCGGATCATCACAACCAGCTAGCTAGCTGCAACCTGTTGTTGGCTGATTACCATTGCCCTATAGCAAGCACCAGTTAGCCTTGAGCTAGCCTCAGGCCCATCTCCCGGCTATCTACCTATTTGTCAACCGGACGGGACCTCCTAGTGTTGACACTGAGCCCCGCCGATCCAACACGACTGGTTTGCCGACTAAATAGTCTGATGTGGTTTCAACAGGTTTCCCGTTGCGACGACCACGAAGATCCATCTGCCAGCCCCGGCCCGCTAGCACACGCAAACTACAACTGTGCTCCCTGCTAGCTGTGCTGAAGCACCAATTTGAACTGCTCTCGGACTCACATTTTGCTGTTCACTGGACCTTATGATCACTCAGCTGCACAGCTGATGCCTGCTGGACTGTTCCTTTACACGGTACCCTGTCCTGTTTATTCTGTTTAGTCTTAGCCCAAACGTTATCGCTATTTCTAGTTGTGTCTTAGCTCTCTCTAATACACCTGTGACTGCTTTATGCCTCTCTCCCATGTCAATTATGCCTTGCCTATTGCTGTTTGGGTTAGTTCTTATTATACAATTTCACTGTAGAACCCCTAGTCCCTCTCAAACTGCCTCATATAGTTCCTTTGTTCCACCCCCATACACGCGAGACCGGCTCAATCGGTGCCTCCAATGACGCTATCTCTTTCATTGTTACCCAACGCTTAGGGTTACCTGAACTGTACTCATATCCTTCCATATCCTTTTCTGTACATAATGCCCTGAATCTTTTCTACAACGCCCGGAGAACTGCCCCCCTTTATTCTATGTACCCAACGCACTAGAAGACCAGTTCTTAAAGCCTTTAGTCGTATCCTTATTCTAGTCCTCCTCTGTTCCTCTGGTGATGTAGAGGCTAACCCAGGCCCTGCAGCCCCCAGTATCACTCCTACTCCCCAGGAGCTATCATTTGTTGACTTCTGTAACCGTAAAAGTCTTGGTTTTCTGCACATAAATATCAGAAGCCTCCTTCCTAAGTTTGAGTTATTCACTGCGTTAGCACACTCCGCCAACCCTGATGTTCTAGCAGTGTCTGAATCCTGGCTTAGGAAGGCCACCAAAAATTCTGAAATTTCCATCCCCAACTATAACATTTTCCGTCTAGATAGAACTGCCAAAGGGGGTGGAGTTGCAATCTACTGTAGAGATAGCCTGCAGAGCTCCATCATACTATCCAGGTCTGTGCCCAAACAGTTTGAGCTTCTACTTCTAAAAATCCACCTTTCCAGAAATAAATCTCTCACTGTTGCCGCTTGCTACAGACCCCCCTCAGCCCCCAGCTGTGCCCTGGACACCATATGTGAATTGATTGCCCCCCATCTATCCTCAGAGTTCGTACTGCTTGGTGACCTAAATTGGGATATGCTTAACACCCCGGCCATCCTACAATCTAAACTAGATGCCCTCAATCTCACACAAATTATCAACGAACCTACCAGGTACAACCCTAAATCCGTAAACATGGGTACCCTAATAGATATCATCCTGACTAACTTACCCTCTAAATACACCTCCGCTGACTTCAACCAGGATCTCAGCGATCACTGCCTTATTGCCTGCGTCCGTAACGGGTCCGCGGTCAAACGACCACCCTCATCACTGTCAAACGCTCCCAAAAACACTTCAGCGAGCAGGCCTTCCTAATTGACCTGGCCCAGGTATCCTGGATGGATATAGATCTCATTCCGTCAGTAGAGGATGCCTGGTTGTTCTTTAAAAGTAATTTCCTCTCAATCTTAAATAGACATGCCCCATTCAAAAAATACAGAACTAAGAACAGATATAGCCCCTGGTTCTCCTCAGACTTGACTGCCCTTGACCAGCACAAAAACATCCTGTGGCGTACTGCATTAGCATCAAATAGCCCCGCGATATGCAACTTTTCAGGGAAGTCAGGAACCAATATACACAAGCAGTTAGGAAAGCAAAGGCTAACTTTTTCAAACAGAAATTTGCATCCTGTAGCACTAACTCCAAAAAGTTTTTGGGACACTGTAAAGTCCATGGAAAATAAGAGCACTTCCTCCCAGCTGCCCACTGCACTGAGGCTAGGAAACACTATCACCACCGATAAATCTACAATAATCGAGAATTTCAACAAGCATTTTGCTACGGCTGGCCATGCTTTCCACCTGGCTACCACTACCCCGGCCACCAGCTCTGCACCCTCCGCTGCAACTTGCCCATGCCCCCCCCGCTTCTCCTTCACACAAATCCAGACAGCTGATGTTCTAAAAGAGCTGCAAAATCTGGACCCCTACAAATCATCTGGGCTAGACAATCTGGACCCTTTCTTTCTAAAACTAGCCGCAAATTGTCGCAACCCCTATTACTAGCCTGTTCAACCTCTCTTTCGTAACGTCTGAGATCCCCAGAGATTGGAAAGCTGCCGCGGTCATCCCCCTCTTCAAAGGGGGTGACACTCTAGATCCAAACTGTTACAGACCCATATCCATCCTGCCCTTCAAAAGTTTTTGAAAGCCAAGTCAACAAACAGATCACCGACCATTTCGAATCCCACCGTACCTTCTCCGCTATGCAATCCGGTTCCGAGCTGGTCATGGGTGCACTTCAGCCACGCTCAAGGTCCTAAACGATATTATAACCGCGATCGATAATAGACAGTACTGTGCAGCCGTTTTCATTGACCTGGCCAAGGCTTTCGACTCTGTCAACCACTGCATTCTTATTGGCAGACTAAATAGCCTTGGTTTCTCAAATGACTGCCTCGCCTGGTTCACCAACTACTTCTCAGATAGAGTTCAATGTGTCAAATCGGAGGGCCTGTTGTCTGGACCTATGGCAGTCTCTATGGGGGTGCCACAGGGTTCAATTCTTGGGCCGACTCTTTTCTCTGTGTATCTCAATGACGTCGCTCTTGCTGCTGGTGACTCTCAGATCCACCTCTACGCAGACGACACCATTTTGTATACATCTGGCCCTTCATTGGACACTGTGTTAACAAACCTCCAAACAAGCTTCAATTCCATACAACACTCCTTCAGTAGCCTCCAACTGCTCTTAAACACTAGTAAAACTAAATGCATGCTCTTCAACCGAACGCTGCTTGCACCCGCCCACCCGACTAGAATCACTACTCTCGACGGGTCTGACCTAGAGTATGTGGACAAATACAAATATCTAGGTGTCTGGTTAGACTGTAAACTCTCCTTCCAGACTCACATTAAGAATCTCCAATCCAAAGTTAAATCTAGAATCGGTTTCCTATTTCGCAACAAAGCCTCCTTCACTCATGCTGCCAAACATGCCCTCGTAAAACTGACTATCCTCCCGATCCTTGACTTCGGCGATGTCATTTACAAAATAGCCTCCAACACTCTACTCAGCAAATTGGATGTAGTCTATCACAGTGCCATCCGTTTTGTCTCCAAAGCTCCATATAATACCCACCACTGTGACCTGTGCGCTCTTGTTGTCTGGTCCTCACTACATATTCGTCGCCAAACCCTCTGGCTCCAGGCCATCTATAAATCACTGCTAGGCAAATCCCCGCCTTATCTTAGCTCATTGGTCACCATAGCAACACCCACCCGTAGTCTGCGCTCCAGCGGGTATATCTCACTGGTCATCCCCAAAGCCAACACCTCCTTTGGCCGCAATTCCTTCCAGTTCTCTGCTGCCAATGACTGGAACAAATTGCAAAAATCTCTGAAGCTGGAGACACTTATCTCCCTCACTAACTTTAAGCATCAGTTGTCAGAGCACCTTACCGATCACTGCACCTGTACACAGCCCATCTGAAATTAGCCCGCCCAACTACCTCATCCCTATATTGTTATTTATTTTGCTCATTTGTACCCCAGTATCTCTATTTGCACATCATCTCTTGCACATCTATCATTCCAGTGTTAATACTAATTGTAATTATTTTGCACTATAGCCTATTTTATTGCCTTACCTCCATAACTTGCTAAATTTGCACACACTGTATATTATATGTATTTCTGTTGTATTTTTGACTTTGTTTTGTTTTACCCCATATGTAACTCTCTGTTGTTGTTTTTATCGCACTGCTTTGCTTTATCTTGGCCAGGTCGCAGTTGTAAATGAGAACTTGTTCTCAACTGGTTTACCTGGTTAAATAAAAATAAAAATAAAAATAAAAGTATCAACCAATCATGTCAATGTGGAGCTATATGGAGCCCTCTGCATTGTTGCAAAATTTGGGAGGCACTCGGCAATTCGGTACAGAGCTCAATTTGGCTTCTGCATGCTCCGCAATAGCGTCACACCCTCCATGCGGAGCCTCCGACCACATTTTTGGATCAAGCTTAAATTGGCTTTTAGGGTAAGGGTTACTGCTGTAAATACAATGTAACAATGAGTAGTAGTTACAATAATTATTACACTGTATAAACATGCACTGTAAAAATGGAAAGTCTAAAAATACCATGATTGTGTAATGAAACCATGAAAGGTAGTGCACCTAATCTGAGATCTGGTGTTTGAATGTAAACCTAATGTAGACTAAGTGTTTTAATGCACAGAATGTGTTTTAAAACAGAAATTAAGTACTCTGAAACACCCAAAGTGGTTCTTTAACCTTAATAATGGTGTTTTTAAGAGAGTGTTGTGAGGGTTTCGGTGCATGTAAAAGGCAGTATTAAAACACAAAAACGATGTTTCTCATACAATCAATGGTTTAGAAATGCAAATGTTTATAGCAAAAATATTGATTCATGATAAGGGCCTATGGAAAATATTTTTTGCTGGAATTCCACCTTTATTTTTTCAATGCTTTATTTAGACATTAAAAACAGGAGAGGCAGTAAAATGGTACATTTAGTTGGAATTTTACTCACTCACACAGCTACACTGTAAAATTATTCTGGGGTGAATTGAAATGGACAACAACAAATACTTGATGCAAGTTGTGCAGACCCTGTGATCTATCGATCAAGCACACGGCTTAGACACGTCACCTCTCTCCCCACCGAAGACTGGAGTTAAATTTCCCTCTCCAACCCTTCAATTGGTTTCTCCCACCTATATGTATCCCCTCTGTCATTTCATGTCTCAATAAAGTGTCAAAATACCCCCAAAATATGTTTTTTAAATTATGCAAGTCATTTCAATGATTTGTTAATTTAATTGTACACAGTAATCTAAGGATAAATCAAACTAAATATGTTGCTCAAAATGTAAGTATATTTCATGAGGATAACCAAAGAAAGAGAAAATTGAGTGATTGAACTCATTGGAAGTCTTTGGTTTGGATTGTGGGTAATTCGATTTTTTCATACGATGTTGTATACATGTTTGAAGAAAGAAGTCTATTTCTACATTAGTATTAAGTTGTTGTGCCATGAGGTGTAATGGATCATGATGATCGGATATCAAAACCGTCAGACAAATGGACGCTCAATGAGGACAGCACCCATTCCCACACTCAAAATTGTCAACAGGAAAAGTGCAGAATCCAACATTTTTGCACTTCAATCTCCAGCTAGTGTTGGTGGTTTGAACACTGAGCTTGAAAATACCTGCCAAAATGGTATATAAAAGTAAATCATCAAATACACAATGTTAAAGACACATGATTTAATTCTGCAAGAGACAGGATTTAAAACATCTGATACCATGGCATTGTTGAATATTCATATCTGATTGGCTTGAAGGACATTCTAGAGCGTGCATCATTTCCCTGTAGAACTAATTGGCTATATTTCATTCTTACATGTTCTATGTTTGAGCTGCTTTTGAAAGCAAAAGTCCAATTGAAAACATTGGCATTGTTGAATTCGATTTTTAGAATAGCTGACGGTTTGGTTAGCTAAACTAGCAAGTCTGTTTTTTGGTTACCAAGGCAACTACTGTAGTTATCTAGTAAACATGCTAGCTTATTTTCTACTGGCAAATGAACACATTTCTAGCGGCAAATGTGTTAAATTATAGCCATGGTATACAGTGGCTTGCGAAAGTATTCACCCCCCCTTGGCTTTTTTCCTATTTTGTTGCCTTACAACCTGGAATTAAAATGGATTTTTTGGGTGTTTGTATCATTTTATTTATACAACATGCCTACCACTTTGAAGATGCAAAATATGTTTTATTGTGAAACAAACAAGAAATAAGACAAAAAAAACAGAAAACAAGAGCGTGCATAACTATTCACCCCCCAAAGTCAATACTTTGTAGAGCCACCTTTTGCAGCAATTACAGCTGCAAGTCTCTTGGGGTATGTCTCTATAAGCTTGGCACATCTAGCCACTGGGATTTTTGCCCATTCTTCAAGGCAAAACTGCTCCAGCTCCTTCAAGTTGGATGGGTTCCGCTGGTGTACAGCAATCTTTAAGTCATACCACAGATTCTCAATTGGATTGAGGTCAGGGCTTTGGCTAGGCCATTCCAAGACATTTACATCTTTCCCCTTAAACCACTCGAGTGTTGCTTTAGCAGTATGCTTAGGGTCATTGTCCTGCTGCAAAAGGTGAACCTCCGTCCCAGTCTCAAATCTCTGGAAGACTGAAAAAGGTTTCCCTCAAGAATTTCCCTGTATTTAGCACCATCCATCATTCCTTCAATTCTGACCAGTTTCCCAGCCCCTCCGATGAAAAACATCCCCACAGCATGATGCTGCCACCACCATGCTTCACTGTGGGGATGGTGTTCTCGGGGTGATGAGAGGTGTTGGGTTTGAGCCAGACATAGCATTTTCCTTGATGGCCAAAAAGCTCAGTTTTAGTCTCATCTGACCAGAGTACCTACTTCTATATGTTTTGGGAGTCTCCCACATGCCTTTTGGTGAACACCAAACGTGTTTGCTTATTTTTTTCTTTAAGCAATGGCTTTTTTCTGTCCACTCTTCCGTAAATCCCAGCTCTGTGGAGTGTACGTCTTAAAGGGGTCCTATGGACAGATACTCCAATCTCCGCTGTGGAGCTTTGCAGCTCCTTCAGGGTTATCTTTGGTGTCTTTGTTGCCTCTCTGATTAATGTCCACCTTGCCTTGTCCGTGAGTTTTGGTGGGCAGCCCTCTCTTTGCAGGTTTGTTGTGGTGCCATATTCTTTCCATTATTTAATAATGGATTTAATGGTGCTCCGTGGGATGTTCAAAGTTTCGAAAAAATTTTTTATAACCCAACCCTGATCTGTACTTCTCCACAACTTTGTCCCTGACCTGTTTGGAGAGCTCCTTGGTCTTCACGGTGCTGCTTGCTTGGTGGTTTCCCTTGCTTAGTGGTTTTGCAGACTCTGGGGCCTTTCAGAACAGGTGTATATATACTGAGATCATGTGACAGATCATGTGACACTTAGACTGCACACAGGTGGACTTTATTTAACTAATTATGTGACTTCTGAAGGTACATGGTTGCACCAGATCTTATTTAGGGGCTTCATAGCAAAGGGGGTGAATACATACTCATACTGTATGCACACACCACTTTTCTGTTATTAATTTTTTCGAATTTTTTGAAATAAGTAATTTTCTTTCATTTCACTTCACCAATTTTGACTATTTTGTGTATGTCCATTACATGAAATCCAAATAAAAATCAATTTAAATTACAGATTTTAATGCAACAAAATAGGAAAAACGCCAAGGGGGATGAATACTTTTGCAAGGCACTGTGAAAGGGATAATCAAATCCGGAAAATAATGCAACTCTGTGGAAAGTTAGTTCCACTCCGCTAGCGCGGAGTTTGTTTTTCAACGGAAGTCCCGCCCCTGTGTCTACAACACATATATTCTAGTATCCCTTGTGGTATAAACACAAAAGAAATGGATGTTCTGCTACTTCACTTCTAGTACTTTTTTTTGTGCATTTATTTAGAGATTTGCTAAGCGCAAATATGTGTATGTCAAGTTTTGAGGAGCATCAGTGAGAGCTGGTGAGAAAATACGAGAACCTTTACAAACCTTCGATGCGGTTGTATTCGGACAGACACGCAAAAGACAACAGCTGGAGGGAGATATCACGAAATTTGAACACCGATACTGATATCAAAGAAACATGGAGACAGATTCAGTAACATGGAGTATGTTCGCAATCTGAAAAGGGTGAAGGAAATGAGGAGTGGGGCTGGTGTGTGTCCTGCCGATTGTCCAACAAGTGTATTGTCTTCGTGTTCATGTGAAACATCGTTAGACAGACACCAATATGCCAGATATAGTATGTACTCTTTTCATGCACCCGAGTCCTTTTGTACAATCTGTGTGTTTGTGATCCTATGTTTAGCAGACGTAATTAGAATGTGAAATCAGCTCTTTTCTGGATGGAGAAATTGTGAGTGGGAAATATTTATTGCAGACACTTCGGTATGTGTGAGTGTGCTAGTTAGATTGAGATGTTTATGAAATCAGTTATTTTGATTAAATATTTTACCTCGAAGCCCAAGGAGATGTTTTAAGATTGATTGCAATGTATTGTAATGTATAAGCCATCTGCTTGTAGATGTTGGAGGGGTGGTGGTGTTTTGGACAGCCCAGAGACAGAGCTGAGCCCTGAGGGCCTATCTACAGGTGGTTCATTGCCCCTTGGTTCATCATCTCTCTCCCCGGCCTGGCTCATCACCTCCCTGGCCCCTCTCCCCAACGCCCAGGCCCTTGAACCCTTGCTCTCTGCCCTGCAACTCCATCAACCTCCGCCCCATCTCCTCGACCCAGCTCCAATGACCGGAAGAGGAAGACAGCTGAGGATCCTTTGGACACTGACATTATGTAGCGGGTGGATGACTAAAAGAAAAGGCAGCAGGCAAAATAGAAAGCAGCAGCGTCCAGCAAATGACGTCTACGACATCATGATACCATGGATGGTATCTTCTTGCTGATCAATGTCTCGCGTTTGTCAGGGATATGATGATGTACTTTCACAGGACCATCAGTACTGTGTGTCTGCTCTTGAGTGAGACAGAGCCCTCCATCTCACCCCAAAAACTGGTGTTGTGTGCTTTTCTTATTCACAAGTTAGGGTGGTGGGTAATTGCTGGTGTTTACTTTGTGTTTTTGTCTCTTATTTCCCCTTTTATCACACTTTTCACCTGTATATTACATTGCACTATTTTCCTAAATAAATATCTAAAAGGTCTGCAAATGTATTTGTCTGGTTATTTGTACATGTGGCGTACAAGCAGGAAGGTCTCCATTGAAAGGCCACTACACATGACCATGTACCAAAGCAGGAAGGTCTCCATTGAAAGGCCACTACACATGACCATGTACCAAAACAGGAAGGTCTCCATTGAAAGGCCACTACACATGACCATGTACCAAAGCAGGAAGGTCTCCATTGAAAGGCCACTACACATAACCATGTACCAAAGCAGGAAGGTCTCCATTGAAAGGCCACTACACATGACCATGTACCAAGGCAGGACGTTCTCCATTGAAAGGCTACTACACATGACCAGCTACCAAAGCAGGAAGGTCTCCATTGAAAGGCCACTACACATGACCATGTACCAAAGCAGGTAATTCTCCATTGAAAGGCCACTACACATGACCATGTACCAAAACAGGAAGGTCTCCATTGAAAGGCCACTACACATGACCATGTACCAAAGCAGGAAGGTCTCCATTGAAAGGCCACTACACGTGACCATGTACCAAAACAGGAAGGTCTCCATTGAAAGGCCACTACACATGACCATGTACCAAAACAGGAAGGTCTCCATTGAAAGGCCACTACACATGACCATGTACCAAAGCAGGAAGGTCTCCATTGAAAGGCCACTACACATAACCATGTACCAAAGCAGGAAGGTCTCAATTGAAAGGCCACTACACATGACCATGTACCAAAGCAGGACGTTCTCCATTGAAATGCCACTACACATGACCAGGTACCAAAACAGGAAGGTCTCCATTGAAAGGCCACTACACATGACCATGTACCAAAGCAGGAAGGCCTCCATTGAAAGGCCACTACACATGACCATGTACCAAAGCAGGAAGGTCTCCATTGAAAGGCCACTACACATGACCATGTACCAAAGCAGGAAGGTCTCCATTGAAAGGCCACTACACATGACCAGGTACCAAAACAGGAAGGTCTCCATTGAAAGGCCACTACACATGACCATGTACCAAAGCAGGAAGGTCTCCATTGAAAGGCCACTACACATGACCATGTACCAAAGCAGGAAGGTCTCCATTGAAAGGCCACTACACATGACCAGGTACCAAAACAGGAAGGTCTCCATTGAAAGGCCACTACACATGACCATGTACCAAAGCAGGAAGGTCTCCATTGAAAGGCCACTACACATGACCATGTACCAAAGCAGGAAGGTCTCCATTGAAAGGCCACTACACATGACCATGTACCAAAGCAGGAAGGTCTCCATTGAAAGGCCACTACACATGACCATGTACCAAAGCAGGAAGGTCTCCATTGAAAGGCCACTACACATGACCATGTACCAAAGCAGGAAGGTCTCCATTGAAAGGCCACTACACATGATGATTGACCAAAGCAGGAAGGTCTCCATTGAAAGGCCACTACATATGACCATGTACCAAAGCAGGAAGGTCTCCATTGAAAGGCCACTACACATGACCATGTACAACCTTGTGTTATGTTGATTTGGTAAACGTCTCGAGGGTCTAGCCTCATTTTCTACAGCTGGACAGCCATTCCCACCCATATACCACCCATGCCGAGCAGGAAAGTCCTCATTGAAAGGCCACTGCACAACACAAGGTTAGGTAAATGTCTTGAGGGTCTAGCCTCCAAAGAATATATGACAAACTATAACAACAAGGATGAAGTGACTGTCATGATGGTAGTCTTTATTGTGATTTGTAAAGTGTGAATCAGAAAAACAGCAAAACCAAGTGTGTAGCTCACAACATGGTATTTAAACAGTCATCAACCAGAGGAAGAGAACATATGTGTGCACATGTTTTCCAAACCACACTCCAACATTTACTGTAGGGTGCCACACGTGTTGGCAGCATCCTGAAAAGCCACTTGACCAGCTGGTGTGAGAAAGTAGTCCTTGTTGTGGACGTCTATAGCAACGCTGGTTGCCCTGTCTGCTGACATGTTTCTTGGGTACAGGAAGCTGGTGTCCCCTTGTACCACTTGTCTCCAATCTCCTGGATGCAGTAGTTGTAGATCTTCTTGGCGTCAGCATTAGTATTGAACAGGAACATGAAGGATATCAAATGTGTACTGTAACAACTGTGCAGCCTATGCTTTGGACATTAGACCCCCATTCTCTTACTGGGATGCCAGATCACTTTTTTTGTGAGGCATATAATTACAACGTCTATATTGGTATAATTTTCACATCGTATGTCTAGTCACATGTATTTAGCATATCTTACCTGGATATGGTCGCATCAGGTTTACCCTCAGAGGGAATGCCTCGTCTCCCACGAAGACATATGTGCTTGGTGTTTGGGTCTCCTGCAAGCACTCCGGCCTTGGTAGCGGCAGCTGGCCTGCAATGAGTTGGGAGCCGAACTTGCTTCATGAGAAGAGTCCCGCATCTCCCTCCCTATGTGCCCACGTCTATAATGGTGAAGCCCATTTTGCCATGGCGGGATAAGCATCAGGACATGCCAGATAGCGTGGCACACTTCCGTGATGATGGCACAAACTGTAGAGAATCCTAGCTTATAACTCGCAACAATACTTTGCTGTGTGCTACCACTCGCGAAAAACCGAAGGGCTACAGACAGCCTTCCTGTAGCAATTAAGGGCAAGCTGTGAGTTATCTCGTGCGAGATGTGAGGGGCAAGCTGCTGAAGCAAGTTATCAAATCTGTCAACCGACATCCGAAAGTATTGACAATGTCTTTCCTCGTCAATGCTTTCCATAGGTTGGACAAGATATGTGTATTCGCCATCGTCCCTTCTTGTAGTGTTCAGTGGACAAACTCACCATTTTCTGTTTTTTTCTTCTCCTCCTGAGTAGTAAGAGCAGTTCAAGCTCTTGCTGTTCAAACTCTAGCAATTGAAATTCATAGTGATGAATGTTTGCTTCTGCTTCTGTGGCTAAAAAGTAGCATCGTAAAGCACAGAACACCAGACTAGCCCGACATGTAGCTAACTTGCTAGTTAGTATTTGTGAACAGGCATATAACACCGGATCCGGAAGATCAAATGTCGTCGCTATCTAGAGTCAAAAAGAGTGCCTCGGCCCCTCTTGCTTGGTAAGCGGTGGTCCTCTGTAGCTCAGCTGGTAGAGCACGGCGCTTGTAACACCAAGGTAGTGGGTTCGATCCCTGGGACCACCCGTACACAAAAAAAAAATAATGTATGCACGCATGACTGTAAGTCGCTCTGGATAAGAGCGTCTGCTAAATGACTAAAATGTAAATGTAAAATGTATTATTATTATTATTATAAGCTACTCTGGCTCCCCAAGCCCCCTAGTGGATATACACTACACAAAGTGGACTTCCCCTCTGGGTGGAACGCAATGAAAAGAGTCCGCTGCACCAAAAAAACTACTCCACCCATGAACATGCACACGCGTAGATCTACGCACGTAAACCGTGTAGCCGCCTTTAGTCTTCAACCTGACGGCAGCATTTGGAAGGTGTGTAGCTGATATATGCAGGTATGTGGGTGTTGTCGTTGAAGACCTGGAGTGCTTTTCCTCTGCTGGGCCCTGGTCAAAAGTAGTGCACTTAAAAGAAAATACCACTCAAAAATGATATTTTGGTATTTGTTTCATAAGTCCGCTGTTGATACAGTCCCGAAATGTTTTGCATGTCAGCAATCAAGTCTTCAAGATATAGAATGTTCAAAATAAAAAAAAGTATGATGCGTTTTTTGGTGGGGTGGAATTTTCCATTAAAGGGATACTTTGTCAATGAAGCCCTTTATCTACTTCCCCAGAGTCAGATGAACTCATGGATACAATTATTATGTCTCTGCATCCAGTATGAAGGAAGTTAGAGATTGCATTGTGAAGCAATGCTAACTAGCGTTAGCGCAATGACTGGAAGTCTATTGTATTGCTGGCAGTTACCATAGACTTCCAGTCATTGCGCTAACACTAGTTAGCAATTGTGCTAACCCTAGTTATCGACTGACTTCATTCAAACGGCAACCAGAGACATAAAAATGGTAAACACGAGTTCATCTGACTCTGGGGAAGTAGATAAAGGGCTTCATTGCCAAAATCCTGAAGCATCCCTTTAATAGGGAATATATAATCTCATCCATCTACACACAATAACCCAGAATGAAAAAGTAAAAACATGTTTTTAGACATTTTTGCAAATGTATTGAAAATGAAATACAGACATATCTCATTTACATACTGTAAGTATTGACACCACTGAGTCAATACTTTGTAGAAGTACCTTTGGCAGCGATTACAGCTGGGAGTCTTTCTGGGCAAGTCTCTAAAAGCTTTCCACACCTGGATTGTGCAACATTTGCCCATTATTCTTTTCAAAAATGTTCAAACTCTGTCAAATTGGTTGTTGATCATTGCTAGACAACCATTTTCAGGTTTTGCCATAGATTTTCAAGTAGATTTAAGTCTAAACTTGGCCACTCAGGAACATACACTGTCTTCTTGGTAAGCAACTCCAGTATAGATTTGGCCTTGTGTTTTAGGTTATTGTCCAGCTGAAAGGTGAATTAATCTCTCAGTGTCTGGTGGAATGCAGACTGAACCAGGTTTTCCTCAAGCTTAGCTCCATTCTGTTAATTTTTTATCCTGAAAAACTCCACAGTCCTTAATGATTACAGGGATACCCATAACATGATGCAGCCACCACTATGCTTGAAAATATGGAGAGCTGTACTCAGTAATGTGTTGTATTGGATTTGCCCCAAACATAACACTTTGTATTTAGGACAAAAAGTTCATTGATTTGCCACATTTTTTGCAGTGCCTTGTTGCAAACAGGATGCATGTTTTGGAATATTTTTACTATGTACAGTCGTGGTCAAAAGTTTTGAGAATGACACAAGTATTGGTCTTCACAAAGTTTGCTGCTTCAGTGTTTTTAGATATTTTTGTCAGATGTTACTATGGTATACTGAAGTATAATTACAAGCATTCCATAAGTGTTAAAGGCTTTTATTGACAATTACATTAAGTTTATGCAAAGAGTCAATATTTGCAGTGTTGATCCTTCTTTATTAAGACCTCTGCAATCCGCCCTGGCATGCTGTCAATTAACTTATGGGCCAGATCCTGACTGATGGCAGCCCATTCTTGCATAATCAATGCTTGGAGTTTGTCAAAACTTGTGGGTTTTTGTTTGTCCACCCGCCTCTTGAGGATTGATCACAAGTTCTCAATGGGATTAAGGTCTGGGGAATTTCCTGGCCATGGACCCAACATTTTGATGTTTTGTTCCCCGAGCCACTTAGTTATCACTTCTGCCTTATGGCAAGGTGCTCCATCATGCTGGAAAAGGCATTGTTCATCCCCAAACTGTTCTTGGATGGTTAGGAGAAGTTGCTCTCGGAGGATGTGTTGGTACAATTCTTTATTCATGGCTGTGTTCTTAGGCAAAATTGTGAGTGAACCCACTCCCTTGGCTGAGAAGCAACCCCACACATGAATGGTCTCAGGATGCTTTACTGTTGGCATGACACAGGACTGATGGTAGCGCTCACCTCGTCTTCTCCGGACAAGCTTTTTTCCTGATGCCCCAAACAATCGGAAAGGGGATTCATCAGAGAAAATGACTTTACCCCAGTCCTCAGCAGTCCAATCCCTGTACCTTTTTGCAGAATACCAGTCTGTCCCTGATGTTTTTCCTGGAGAGAAGTGGCTTCCTCGCTGCCCTTCTTGACACCATCCTCTAAAAGTTTTCGCCTCACTGTGCGTGCAGATGCACTCACACCTGCCTGCTGCCATTCCTGAGCAAGCTCTGCACTGGTGGTGCCCCAATCAACTTTAGGTGATGGTCCTGGCGCTTGCTAGACTTTCTTGGGCGCCCTGACGCCTTCTTCACAACATTTGAACCTCTCTCCTTGAAGTTTTTGATGATCCGATAAATGGTTGATTTAGGTGCAATTTTACTGGCAGCAATATCCTTGCCTGTGAAGCCCTTTTTGTGCAAAGCAATGATGACGGCACGTGTTTCCTTGCAGGTAACCATGGTTAACAGAGGAAGAACAATGATTTCAAGCACCACCCTCCTTTTAAAGCCTTCAGTCTGTTATTCTAACTCAATCAGCATGACAGAGTGATCTCCAGCCTTGTCTTTGTCAACACTCTCACCTGTGTTAACGAGAGAATCACTGACATCATGTCCGCTGGTCCTTTTGTGGCACGGCTGAAATACAGTGGAAATGTTTTTGGGGGATTAAGTTCATTTTCATGGCAAAGAGGGACTTTGCAATTAATTCTGATCACTCTTCATAACATTCTGGAGTATATGCAAATTGCCATCATAAAAACTGAGGCAGCAGACTTTGTGAAAATTAATATTTGTGTCATTCTCAAAACTTTTGACCACGACTGTACATGCTTCCTTCTTTTCTCTCTGTCAATTAGGTTAGTATTGTGGAGCAACTACAATGTTGTTGATCCATCCTCAGTTCTCATTTACCACAGCCATTAAACTCTGCAACTGTTTTAAAGTTATCATTGGCCTCATGGTGAAATACCTGAGCGGTTTCCTTCCTCTCCGTGTCACAGTTCCCTCAGCCAGAACCCAAAAGCAGACCAGGACAAGGAGAGTTGAACGAAAGTGAGGGTTTATTCGGATACAAACAAAAGGTGCAGACTATTCCAGGGACAGAGCGGGCGGCGTGGATGAGTAGTTGGGGGTGCAGTGCAAGGTCCAGTGATGGCTCGGCAGCCGCCCGACCATCAGGCAGAGGTGGGGGTGAAGGTTCCGGACGTGTGACTGCAGGTGAAACAAAAACGGAGGTAAGGACACAAAACTCAACAAAGTACAAAACAACAAAAACTCACGCTAGATACTCTAACTGATACGCAGATACACCTACTGTTCATGGCTAACGATCCGGCAGGAACTGGATGTTGGGCCAGAGCCTAAGAAAGGTGCTGATTAGGCCCAGGTGTGCAGATTGCTAATGGGAAGCAGGTGCGGAAACCAGAGCGCTCCCGGAGCGTTCCCGAACCCTCGGGAAACTGGAGATTACGACCAGGACCCGACTCAGACAGCCGGGATCGTTACAGTACCCCCCTCCGACGAACGCCACCGGGCGGACTCCCGGAGCGCCAGGATGGAGGCGGTAAAAGTCCCTGATGAGATCCGCATCTAGGACCTGTCGCCGCGGAATCCAACTCCTCTCTTCAGGACCATACCCCTCCCAGTCCACGAGATACTGGAAACCCCGGCCCCGCCGTCTGGAATCCATAATGCGACGCACCGTGTAGGCAGGACCACCTCCGATCATCCGAGGAGGAGGAGGAGGAGGCGGAGGAGGCAACAGAGGACTGAGGAAGACAGGCTTGAGGCAGGAGACATGAAAGGTGGGATGGACTCTGAGCGTCCTCGGTAGTTTGAGTCGCACTGCCACTGGATTGATCACCTTCTCCACCACAAACGGACCAATAAACTTCGGTAACAACTTCCTAGACTCAGTCCGTAACGGAAGATCCCGTGTGGCCAACCAAACCCTATCTCCGATGGTATAGGTGGGAGCGGGGGTCCGGCGACGATTCGCCTGGAGCTGATACCGGTCCGAACCTCTAAGGAGTGCCTTTCTGGCCCGATGCCAGGTCCGGTGGCAACGACGAATATGGGCCTGAACAGAAGGCACAGAGAGCTCCTTCTCCTGAGAAGGGAACAGGGGAGGTTGGTAGCCATACAGGCACTGGAAGGGAGACATCCCAGTGGCAGATGTAGGGAGAGTATTGTGGGCATACTCAACCCAAGGCAACTGAGAGGCCCAGGAGGTGGGGTTGGAAGAGACCAGACAGCGTAGCGTGGATTCCATCTTCTGGTTGGCTCTCTCCGCCTGACCATTGGATTGGGGGTGAAAACCAGATGTGAGACTGACTGTAGCTCCAATGGCCAAACAGAAGGACTTCCAGACAGCAGAGGTAAACTGAGGGCCACGGTCGGAAACGATATCACTGGGCAAACCGTGGACCCTGAAAACCTCCCTGACCAGGATCTCGGACGTCTCCGAGGCAGAGGGAAGCTTGGCAATAGGCACAAAGTGGGCGAACTTGCTGAACCTGTCCACGATAGTCAGAACGACCGTGTTCCCCTCAGAAGCGGGCAACCCCGTGACGAAGTCCAGGGCCAGATGCGACCATGGACGCCGGGGAATAGGAAGGGGGTGAAGTAGTCCAGAGCTGGGCCGATTGGTACTCTTATTCTGCGCACACACTGGACAGGCAGCAACAAAACCCCGAGTATCCTCGGCCATGGCAGGCCACCAAAAACGTCTGCGAAGAAACGCCATAGTCCGAGCCACGCCAGGGTGACAAGCCATCTTACTGGCGTGGGACCATTTGAGAACAGCAGGACGAACCGACTCAGGCACAAACAACCGACCGGGTGGACCGTTACCGGGACCGGGCTGAGTCCGAAGGGCCGCCAGCACCTCCTCCTCAATCCTCCACATAACTGCTCCCACGACGCAGTTCCGGGGAGAATTGTCTCGGTCTTGGACCCACTCTCCTCCGTCTTGGAGAACATCCGGGACAAGGCGTCCGCCTTGCCGTTCTTAGATCCAGGTCGGAACGTCAGGACAAACTTGAATCGTCCGAAAAACAACGCCCACCTGGCCTGACGGGAGTTGAGACGTTTAGCCGATTGCACGTAAGCAAGATTCTTGTGGTCAGTCCAGACAATAAACGGTTGCTCCGCCCCCCTCCAACCAGTGGCGCCACTCCTCCAAGGCAAGTTTCACCGCGAGCAGCTCCCGGTTACCCACATCGTAATTCCTCTCCGCAGGCGAAAGGCGACGAGAGTAGTAGGCGCAGGGATGGAGTTTACTGTCCGTGGAGCATCGCTGCGACAGGATGGCGCCAACTCCCACATCAGACGCGTCCCCACTTCAACGGCGAACTGACGGGCCGTGTCCGGTTGAGAGAGAATCGGTGCGTTGGTGAATCGCCTCTTCAAATCCAGAAACGCTCGATCCGCCTCCGGATTCCACTTGAAGGTCCTGATGCTGGAAGTCAAGGCAGTTAATGGAGCGGCCACACGGCTGTAATCCCGGATGAATCTGCGGTAGAAATTCGCAAACCCCAAAAATCTCTGGAGCTGCAATCTCGTACCGGGCTGGGCCCATTCCAGAACCGCTCTAACCTTCTCCTGGTCCATCCTAATCTCACCCCCTGGAGATGATGTACCCGAGAAAGGATGTCGTGTGGGCGTGAAACTCGCACTTCTCGGCCTTCACGAACAGGCGATTCTCCAATAATCGCTGCAGAACCTGCCGGACATGCTGGACGTGGTCGGAAGGTTCCTTCGAGAAGATCAGAATGTCATCCAGGTAAACAAACACGAAGAGACCGATCATATCTCTCAGGACGCCGTTCACCATACTCTGGAATACCGCTGGAGCATTGGTCAGTCCAAACGGCATCACCTGATACTCGAAGTGCCCCATCGGTGTATTGAAACCCGTCAACCACTCGTCCCCCTCTCTGATCCGGACCAGGTGATACGCATTGCGTAGGTCTAACTTGGTGAACACCGTAGCACCCTGTAAAGAGTCGAAGGCAGAACTCATCAAGGGCAGGGGATACTTGTTCTTGACCGTGATGTCATTCAACCCCCGATAATCAATACATGGTCGAAGAGAGCCATCCTTCTTACCCACAAAGAAGAATCCTGCCCCCAGGGGTGATGACGAGGGACGAACGAGACCAGCAGCTAGGGACTCCTTGATGTAGGTCTCCAACGCCTCACGTTCAGGTCGGGAGATACTGTATAACCTTCCCCTTGGGGTAGACAGCTCCAGGAACCAGGTTGATGGCACAATCATATGGTCGGTGGGGGGGGAGTGACAGAGCCTTCTGCTTACTGAAAACTTCCCCCAAATCGTGATATGTCTCGGGAACCAGGGACAAATCTGGAGGTTTAGCCTCAATCACCTGACTGGTAACCGAATGAGGGCAGGCAGTCTTGAGACAGTTAGCATGACAATCCAGGCTCCAACTCGTTACCTTGCCCGTCACCCAATCGAACGTGGGATTGTGTTCCTTCAGCCAGGGGTATCCAAGGACCAGAGGAACATGGGAAGACGGCAGAATGAAAAATGAAATCATCTCAGAATGATTCCCTGACAACCGCATCTTAACCGGTTCAGTCCTCATCGTGATACGTGCCAGACTACTGCCGTTCAGAGTGGTCGCTTCAATGGCTTCCGGCAATTGCTCCTTGGAAAGCCCCAGCTGTTCCACCAACTCGGCATCAAGAAAGCTTCCACCGGCACCTGAATCGATAAAAGCGTTAAGCGCTAAGCTCTGATTCCTGTTCACAAGGGTAGCCGGGAAGCGGGGTCTGACAGAGGTACTGAGAGGTTGAAACTGGCTCGCTAAAAGTCCTCCCAACTTTAGCGAGCCGGGCAGTTTGACGACCGCAGGGAGCAAGTGGAGATGTAATGTCCCGAGCGACCACAGTAGAGGCAGCAGTTGGTCCTACATCTATGTTGACGCTCCTCCTTGGTTAACCCGTGCCGCCCCCACTTGCATGGGTTCAGAATCGGGAGAGAGGACCTCTCCACTAATCCTTTGTGGAGGAGAATGATCGACGTGTTCTGGACCACCACCCGACCCGACTGGGAACTGAGAAGCTGATCGATTGGATGGACCCCATTGCTTCTCCCTCCTTCGCTCACGGACTCGATTATCCACCCGAATAGACAAGGCTACCAAGCTGTCCAGGTCACTAGGCTCCGGATAGGAGATCAACTCATCCTTGAGCTGCTCCGACAGACCCTGGTAAAAGGCCGCTTGCAGAGACTCCTCGTTCCACCCACTCTCCACAGCCAACGTCTTGAACTCGATCACGAAGTCGGCCACGCTGCGAGTACCTTGGTGAAGCGAAAACAGGCGCCTAGCTGCGTCCCTCCCTCGGACGGAATGGTCGAAGAGCTTCTCATCTCGGCCGTGAACCCCTGGTATGAAGCCATGCAGGGGTCTTGTCGTTCCCAAACGGCTGAAGCCCACTCCAGCGCTCGACCACGCAGCAACGCAATCACAAAGGCTATCCTAGCCTTGTCTGTGGCATAAGAGTAGGGCTGTAGATCGAACACTAATCCACACTGCATAAGGAAGGAACGGCATCTTCCCAGCTCCCCCTCATATCTATCCGGCGTCGGAACCTCGGGCTCACGGAAGGACACAGCTCCAGAAGCGGCAGGCGGGATGGGTGAAACCGGTAGTGGATCCTCCACCGGAAACTTGCGCTGGTCCTGGACCTCCGTCAGACCGGTAGAGAGGTTCGAACTGCCAACGCGATCTCCTGTAGTACCGTGCTATGATGGCCCAACATCTTCTCCTGCTGGGTGATGGCATGGCGAACGGAGTCCAGGTCCGCTGGGTTCATAATTGGCCGGATCGTTCTGTCACAGTTCCCTCAGCCAGAACCCAAAAGCAGACCAGGACAAGGAGAGTTGAACGAAAGTGAGGGTTTATTCGGATACAAACAAAAGGTGCAGACTATTCCAGGGACAGAGCGGGCGGCGTGGATGAGTAGTTGGGGGTGCAGTGCAAGGTCCAGTGATGGCTCGGCAGCCGCCGACCATCAGGCAGAGGTGGGGTGAAGGTTCCGGACGTGTGACTGCAGGTGAAACAAAAACGGAGGTAAGGACACAAAACTCAACAAAGTACAAAACAACAAAAACTCACGCTAGATACTCTAACTGATACGCAGATACACCTACTGTTCATGGCTAACGATCCGGCAGGAACTGGATGTTGGGCCAGAGCCTAAGAAAGGTGCTGATTAGGCCCAGGTGTGCAGATTGCTAATGGGAAGCAGGTGCGGAAACCAGAGCGCTCCCCGGAGCGTTCCCGAACCCTCGGGAAACTGGAGATTACGACCAGGACCCGACTCAGACAGCCGGGATCGTTACACTCCGGCAACTTAGTTGGG
Source organism: Coregonus clupeaformis (assembly GCF_020615455.1). Lineage (NCBI taxonomy): Eukaryota > Metazoa > Chordata > Actinopteri > Salmoniformes > Salmonidae > Coregonus > Coregonus clupeaformis. Next base: position 204,372 of record NW_025533534.1, on the reverse strand, counting down.
AAGGACGACTGTATCTTTGTAGTGACTGGGTGTATTGATACACCATCCAAAGTGTAATTAATAACTTCACCATGCTCAAAGGGACATTTAATGTCTGCTTTTTTTCAGTTTTACCCATCTACCCTTACACAGGAAGCGGCACAGGTCCTAATCCTGCAACTCGCTGTTGGCTGGGCTCCCTGCCTGTGCCATTAAACCCCTACAACTCATCCAGAATGCCGCAGCCCGTCTGGTGTTCAACCTTCCCAAGTTCTCTCACGTCACCCCGCTCCTCCGCACACTCCACTGGCTTCCAGTTGAAGCTCGCATCTGCTACAAGACCATGGTGCTTGCCTACGGAGCTGTGATTGGAACGGCACCTCCGTACCTTCAGGCTCTGATCAGTCCCTACACCCAAACGAGGGCACTGCGTTCATCCACCTCTGGCCTGCTGGCTCCCCTACCTCTGCGGAAGCATAGTTCCCGCTCAGCCCAGTCAAAACTGTTTGCTGCTCTGGCACCCCAATGGTGGAACAAGCTCCCTCACAACGCCAGGACAGCGGAGTCACTCACCACCTTCCGGAGACATTTGAAACCCCACCTCTTTAAGGAATACCTGGGATAGGATAAAGTAATCCTTCTATCCCCACCCGCCCCCCCTTTACTCCAAACCACCCCCCAAATAAAAAACATTAAAAAAAAAAACTTAAAAAAACAACATTGTTAAGTGGTTATCCCACTGGCTATAAGGTGAATGCACCTATTTGTAAGTCGCTCTGGATAAGAGCGTCTGCTAAATGACGTAAATGTAAAATGTAAAGAGGCAGACCAAGGCGCAGCGTAATAGGCGTACATCTTTTAATGTGTACTTTACAACATGAACAAAACAACAAAACAATACGTGCAGTCTAAAGGTTCACCAACACAAACCTATACAGAACAAGATCCCACAATCAACTGTGCAAAACAGGCTGCCTAAGTATGGTTCCCAATCAGAGACAACGAGCAACAGCTGCCTCTGATCGGGAACCACCCTGGCCAACATAGATCTAAACGATCTAGACAGAAAACAAGGAACAACTAAACATAGGAACTAACACCTTGGCTCAACATTAAAGAGTCCCCAGAGCCAGTGCTTGACATCTACCAACAGCTGTCCTTCTTTGTGAGTAATTGGAAAACCTCCCTGGTCTTTGTGGTTGAATCTGTGTTGGAAATTCACTGCTTGACTTAGGGACCTTACAGATAATTGTATGTGTGGGGTACAGATATGAGGTAGTCATTCAAAATCATGTTAAACACTATTATTGCACACAGAGTGAGTCCATGCAACTTATTATGATACCTGTTAAGCACATTTTTTTGTCCTGAACTTATTTAGGCTTAGGGGTTGAATACTTATTGACTCAAGACATTTCAGCTTTTCATTTTTATTTAATTTGTAAAATTTCGAAAAACATTACCACTGACGTTATGGGGTATTGTGTGTAGGCCAGTGACCAAAAAACCTGCATTTAATCAATTTGAAATTCAGGCTGTAACACAACATTCAAAAGGCACTCACACATCTGAGCTATCTTCTTTGCAGGTGCATGGTAACAGTTGAATAAGATGAGAAAAAATAAGAAGAAACCCGCACACTGCTCTGGATAGTATCACTGCTCTGAATAGTATCACTGCTCTGGAAAGTATCACTGCTCTGAATAGTATCACTGCTCTGAATAGTATCACTGCTCTGGATAGTATCACTGCTCTGGATAGTATCACTGCTCTGGATAGTATCACTGCTCTGGATAGTATCACTGCTCTGGATAGTATCACTGCTCTGAATAGTATCACTGCTCTGAATAGTATCACTGCTCTGGATAGTATCACTGCTCTGGATAGTATCACTGCTCTGGATAGTATCACTGTTCTGGATAGTATCACTGCTCTTTAATAAGCTTTACGTATCGGCCTCAAGGCCTTCGTCAGAGCTTATGTGAGTTTTTTCAATTAGCACCATTATGTAGACATGTTTAATATGTTTTATGTACACACTGTATTAGAATATTTATGAAATGCACGTTGTTATATTTGGTAGCACTTGTTTTCCCTCAACCCCAACCCCATTCGATGCGTGGAACAGATGTGGGTGAGGCTATGTCTGCATAAGGGTGCTAATTGAAAAAACAAAATCTCTGATGAAGGCCTTGACGCCGATACGTAAAGCTTATTAAAGAGCAGTGATACTATCAAGAGCAGTGTGCAGGTTTCTTCTTCTTCTTCTTTTCTCAGGCTTTAAAACAACAAAATGTGGAAAAAGTCAAGGGATGTGAATACTTTCTGAAGACACAGTAGATATCTGTAGGAAATTCCTCACACTCACCCTTTATCACCTTGTAGACTTCAACCTCCTATTTGTGTTGTAATGGACACTCCATTACGATATCCCTAACTCTAACCAGCAATAGTTAACAGCAATACAGTCCTTTATTCAAGCCAAACTCTGAACAGTTTTTACACTATCTGTCCAGCTTCACTGCAACTCCGTGTCCACTTCAGTAGCTTTCCATGATTGGTCTTCTTTCCTGGACAAGATTGAAGGACCATTTCTCTGAGTCAAGTTGAAGAGCCATTTCTTTGAGTCAAGTTGAAGGGGAATTTCTCTGCGTCAAGTTGAAGGGCTATTTCTCTGAGTCAAGTTGAAGGGCAATTTCACTGAGTAAAGTTGAAGGGGATTTCTCTGCGTCAAGTTGAAGGGCTATTTCTCTGAGTCAAGTTGAAGGGCCATTTCTCTGAGTAAAGTTGAAGGGCCATTTCTCTGAGTCAATTTGAAGGGCCATTTCTGGAAGTCTGAATAGTAGAGACAGGTGTGTTCAGCTGTCCTCCAACCAGCTTGTCAAGGAAAATATGCAGGTGTTTGATGTTTTCTTTGGCTGTGATTTTCGACCAATGTGAGCGTTCGTTGTCCTTGAAGCAGAATTGAACGATTTCCATTAGATGGGCCAGCTGCAAAGTCAAAATTGTCAAATTGTTAATGTTCATGGTTTTTGGTCTTAGTTTAATGTTAGGGTTAGATATTAGGGTTAGCAGTATGGTTAAGGTTAGGGTTAACTAAGCTCATGAGGCAATTATATTCTTCAAGAATCAATGGCTATTTTAAAATAATAATTTATGGCCATTGATTCTTATAGAATATAACTTATAAATACCTCATGAGCTTAGTTCAACTGTCGTATCCCATCAGTACCCAAACTATAAGCCTGTTTTACTTCATTGTTTGTAATCTAACACTATAGCCTCAAAACATGGTGTTGGATTCTAACTTGAAATATACTTATTCATGTTACGATACTAGAACTTATTGATTACTTTACATGTATAAGGAATGTATATGTTGGGGTCAATGAAGGGTGGATAGGAACTTGGTGTATGGAAAGTTACTGAGTGAGACAAGGGGAAGTGCAGAAAGCTCATACTCTGTTCAAACATATTATTGTTGAATATCAATGTTCCTAAGGAGGGAGGCAAAGGGCAACAGTCTAGTTTCAGTTCCTGATAAGGCAGGCTAGCTGTAGAACTAGGGAGGAGCGAGGAATTCGGTTCGAGGTCAAGTCAACAGATGAAGTGAGAAGAAACCGCTCGGATGGGGTCCACAGGGGCCCACCACAATGACCACGTACACTTCCACACCCACAAAGGTTGTAGCATCAGGCAGGGCAATGCCTACACCAGTTAGAGGAACCAATTAAGTTCCTGAGTGGTAACAGAGATGTATTGGCTGTCTAGATGTGTAAGGAGTTGACCCCGCCTAGTAGGTTATAAATATATGTGCTTGTGTAATCATACATTGCCTTTGCAGCTGTATGACCCAGTGGGTGAATGAACTTGGTTTGAGCTTTTCCTAGTCGTCTGTTTGAGTTTTTACTCTGTTTGTTCAGAACCTAACAGTTGGCGTTGTCGGCAGGATTCACCATGATTTACAGTCAAACTGGAGAGTCCGAACCAGTGAAACAGGAGCTGGCACCAAAAACAAAGTAGACAAAGTTCCTACACCTGTTACCACTCATTATGACATCTTGGGGAGATGAGAGTCATAGGCTACATACAAATGACAGGATACGGACCTAGAAAGCCTGAGCTTATTCAGTAGTCCCATTGTGTTGTGACCGGATTTATGGTATAGGGTAGGTCCCGGAAGGTAAGCCCCAAGTAGGGTGGTCCCTGCGGAGGTTAAGTCCTAGGGGGTCAATCCTGAGTGGGGTGGTTCTGTTTCATCCAATTATCAATAATATTGAATAATCCAATCCAATTGAGAATCTGTGGTATGACTTAAAGATTGCTGTACACCAGCGGAACCCATCCAACTTGACGGAGCTGGAGCAGTTTTGCCTTGAAGAATGGGTAAAAATCCCAGTGGCTAGATGTGCCAAGCCTATAGAGACATACCCCAAGAGAAAGAGGGGGGGTGAATAGTTATGCACGCTCAAGTTTTCTGTTTCTTTATCTTATTTCTTGTTTGTTTCACAATAAACAATTGGTAGGCATGTTGTGTAAATCAAATGATACAAGCCCCCAAAAAATCCATTTTAATTCCAGGTTGTAAGGCAACTAAATAGGACAAATGCCAAGGGGGGTGAATACTTTCGTAAGCTACTGTATATACAGGGGGTACCGGTACAGAGTCAATGTGGCACAGGTTAGTCAAGATAATTGAGTTAAAATGTACATGTACACTACCGTTCAAAAGTTTGGGGTCACTTAGAAATGTCCTTGTTTTCGAAATATTTTTTTTGTTTTGTCCATTAAAATAACATCAAATTGATCAGAAATACAGTGTAGAAATTGTTAATGTTGTAAATGGCTATTGTAGCTGGAAACGGCTGATTTTTAATGGAATATCTACATAGGCGTACAGAGGCCCATTATCAGCAACGATCAGTCCTGTGTTCCAATGGCACGTTGTGTTTGCTAATCCAAGTTTATCATTTTCAAAGGCTAATTGATCATTAGAAAACCCTTTTGAAATTATGTTAGCACAGCTGAAAACTGTTGTGCTGATTAAAAAAGCAATAAAACTGGACTTCTTGAGACTAGTTGAGTATCTGGAGCATCAGCAATTGTGGGTTCGATTACGGGCTTAAAATGGCCAGAATTTTTTTTATTTCTTCTGAAACTCGTCAGTCTATTCTTGTTCTGAGAAATGAAGGCTATTCCATGCGAGAAATTGCCAAGAAACTGAAGATCTGGCAGCGTCATGAAATAGTACCCGCAAAACACCAGTGTCAACGTCAACAGTGAAGAGGCGACTAATTGGCTATTTTACCAAGAAGGCGAGTGATGGAGTGCTGCATCAGAAGACCTGGCCTCCACAATCCCCCGACCTCAACCAAATTGAGATGGTTTGGGATGAGTCGGACTGCAGAGGGAAGGAAAAGCAGCCAACAAGTGCTCAGCATATGTGGGAACTCCTTCAAGACTGTTGGAAAATCATTCCAGGTGAAGCTGGTTGAGAGAATTCCAAGAGTGTGCATAGCTGTCATCAAGGCAAATGGTGGCTATTTGAAGAATCTCAAATATAAAATATATTTTGATTTGTTTAACACTTTTTTGGCTATTATTCTACAATGTTGAAAATAGTAAAAATAAAGAAAAACCCTTGAATTAGTAGGTGTTCTAAAACTTTTGACCGGTAGTGTAGTTGGCAATATCAGTGGGTTATGTGATGAATTAGCCATCAGATTCAATTAATGATGGAGCTGAGTCCACCTTTCTGCCCAAATCATTTAAGGTGCTCCAAAGATGCCTCAGCATCGTCTTCTCCTGCCAGCGCTTCCATCACTACTTATATGGTTGAGAGCTGGTCACCGCTGAAACTGACCACAAACCACTCATTGCCATATTCAGTAAACCTCTCCTCAACGCGTCCAAGAGGCTTCAAATCATGCTCTTGACTCTGCAAAACTACAGCCTGAAGGTCGTCTACAAGCCAGGACCAGAGATGTACATCAGCGACACACTGAGCAGGGCAACAGCACAATGTACAGGCAGAGGCACTGCCTATCAGCGGCATGCTATCTGTTCGCTACAGCAGGAACAACAAGATGTTCAACAGATCAATCAGGCAGACTACTTAAACATCACAGATCACCGCCTAGCCCAGATCAGGCAACACACTGACAAGGACAAACACCTACAGTCACTGAAGTCCATGGTTCTCACAGGTTGGCCGTACCTGAAAGAGGAGACACCTTTCACAGTGAAAGAATACTGGACCTTTCGAGATGAGATCAGCATGAAAAATGGCATCTTGTTCAGAGGTCAGAAGGTCATTATCCCCAAATCACTACGTCCAGAGATGCTTACTCGCAAACACTCCAGTTACGTTGGAGGTGAAGCATGCTACCGCCAGGCACTTGAAACATTATACTGGCCAAACATGCAATCAGAAATTAAAGACTTCGTCAACAGCTGTACCACATGCAACGAGTACGCTCATGAACAGCAAAAGGAAACCATGATGTCGCACGAACTGCCCACAAGGATCTGGCAAATTGTCAGCATGGACTTATTCATCCACAGACAAAAGGACTATCTTCTCATTGTTGATCAGTACTCTGACTTTTGGGAAATTGGACTGCTCCCTGACTTGTCTGCAGAGACGTCATAAAGCACTGCAAGGCGCAGTTTGCAAGGCAAGTCCAGCCTGACAAGGTCATCACGGACAATGTCCCACAATTCACTGCACAGTTCAAGCTTTTTGCCTCAGAATGGGAGTTTGACCACGTGACCTCCTCTCCAAGACAACCAAAGGCAAATGGCAAGACAGAGTCAGCTGTCAAGATTGCAAAAAACCTGTTAAGCAGGGCCTTGCGTGACAGCAATGACCCCTGGAAACTATAAGGATGAAACCGCTGCCGGGAGACCACACAGGACTTTGTAGGCTGGGCACGTGTCTACAGAGAGTTGCACCACGTTCTTACTTGGTGGATGTTGGTGGCTCCCTCTATCGTCGCAATCGGGTGGATCTGCGCGTAGCAGAACAGACAACAAACCAGAACACGCCATACACTCACCTAGATGAGCTGGATCACAGTCCAGGCCTAAGGGCAAGGGGCGCAGAATTGAGACATGAGCCAACTGAAGGTGAGGCTTCTACCCCACCAAGCTCTCCAGCTCCTGGCCCTAATCCTACCCGTCAGAGCCCATACTTGCTCACGGGTGGGTTGGCTGTACAAGCCACTGGACAGGCTTACTCTGTAAGCAAGGTACTGTGTTAACTTGTTCTCTGTTTATATTTAGAAAAAATTATTATAATAAAAGAGGAAGATGACAACTGAAGTTAAAAGAAAATGAAATGCTTTTTCAATTGTTATGACTTGACTGTTAAGAACTTAATGTTGTGCCGTTATGTTTGCACTTTCTATTGAAAAGGAAGATGTTACGGAGTCTAGTTGATAGGTAATCGACTAGGTGGGCTGTTCCCCGGACTCTGTGTGTAGGAACTTGTACAGCGCTTGAACAAGGATATTGAACTTGACATTTGTGTCTGTCTTCAATCTTTTATCCAACATATCATGCTGAAACAAGGTCCCTGTGAAGCACTGGCCAGTCAGTCAAAGAGTGGTGACAGGGTGATGATACTCTCACTTGATTGCCTTGTTGTGTGAGTGGCTACGCCGTTTGTATTCTGCCATTTTCCCAGTCACCTTGCCATGGTTAAATGCGATGGTTCGCGCTTTCAATTTTGCGCGAATGCAGCCATCTATCCACAGTTTCTGGTTAGGGTAGATTTTAATAGTCACAGTGGGCACAACATCTCCTATACACTTCCTGATAAACTCAGTCACCGTTTCAGTGTATTCGTCTAAATTATTTTCGCAAGCTACCCGGAACATATCCCAGTCCACGTGATCAAAACAATCTTGAAACGTGGATTCCGATTGGTTAGACCAGCGTTGAAAAGTCCTTAGCACAGGTACTTCCTGTTTGAGTTTCTGCCTATACAGTGAGGGAAAAAAGTATCTGATCCCCTGCTGATTTTGTACGTTTGCCCACTGACAAAGAAATTATCAGTCTATAATTTTAATGGTAGGTTTATTTGAACAGTGAGAGACAGAATAACAACAACAAAATCCAGAAAAACGCATGTCAACATTTTTTATAAATTGATTTGCATTTTAATGAGGGAAATAAGTATTTGACCCCTCTGCAAAACATGACTTAGTACTTGGTGGCAAAACCCTTGTTGGCAATCACAGAGGTCAGACGTTTCTTGTAGTTGGCCACCAGGTTTGCACACATCTCAGGAGGGATTTTGTTCCACTCCTCTTTGCAGATCTTCTCCAAGTCATTAAGGTTTTGAGGCTGACGTTTGGCAACTCGAACTTTCAGCTCCCTCCACAGATTTTCTATGGGATTAAGGTCTGGAGACTGGCTAGGCCACTCCAGGACCTTAATGTGCTTCTTCTTGAGCCACTCCTTTGTTGCCTTGGCCGTGTGTTTTGGGTCATTGTCATGCTGGAATACCCATCCACTACCCATTTTCAATGCCCTGGCTGAGGGAAGGAGGTTCTCACCCAAGATTTGACGGTACATGGCCCCGTCCATCATCCCTTTGATGCGGTGAAGTTGTCCTGTCCCCTTAGCAGAAAAACACCCCCAAAGCATAATGTTTCCACCTCCATGTTTGACGGTGGGGATGGTGTTCTTGGGGTCATAGGCAGCATTCCTCCTCCTCCAAACACGGCGAGTTGAGTTGATGCCAAAGAGCTCGATTTCAAATCAAATCAAATCAAATTTTATTGGACACATGCGCCGAATACAACAGGTGCAGACATTACAGTGACAAGCGCCGTGGTCCTCTGTAGCTCAGCTGGTAGAGCACGGCGCTTGTAACGCCAAGGTAGTGGGTTCGATCCCCGGGACCACCCATACACAAAAAATGTATGCACGCACGACTGTAAGTCGCTTTTGATAAAAGCATCTGCTAAATGGCATATTATTATTAAATGCTTACTTACAGCCCTTAACCAACAGTGCATTTATTTTTAATAAAAAAGTAAAATAAAACAACAACAAAAAAGTGTTGAGAAAAAAAGAGCAGAAGTAAAATAAAATAACAGTAGGGAGGCTATATATACAGGGGGGTACCGGTGCAGAGTCAATGTGCGGGGGCACCGGCTAGTTGAGGTAGTTGAAGTAATATGTACATGTGGGTAGAGTTAAAGTGACTATGCATAAATAATTAACAGAGTAGCAGCAGCGTAAAAAGATGGGGTGGGGGGGCAGTGCAAATAGTCTGGGTAGCCATGATTAGCTGTTCAGGAGTCTTATGGCTTGGGGGTAGAAGCTGTTGAGAAGTCTTTTGGACCTAGACTTGGCACTCCGGTACCGCTTGCCGTGCGGTAGCAGAGAGAACAGTCTATGACTAGGGTGGCTGGAGTCTTTGACAATTTTGAGGGCCTTCCTCTGACACCGCCTGGTATAGAGGTCCTGGATGGCAGGAAGATTGGCGCCACTGATATACTGGGCCGTACGCACTACCCTCTGTAGTGCCTTGCGGTCGGAGGCCAAGCAGTTGCCATACCAGGCGGTGATGCAACCAGTCAGGATGCTCTCGATGTTGCAGCCGTATAATTTTTTGAGGATTCTTTGAGGATCTGAGGACCCATGCCGAATCTTTTGAGATCTTTTCAGTCTCCTGAGGGGGAATAGGCTTTGTCGTGCCCTCTTCATGACTGTCTTGGTGTGTTTGGACCATGATAGTTCGTTGGTGATGTGGACACCAAGGAACTTGAAGCTCTCAACCTGTTCCACTACAGCCCTGTCGATGAGAATGGGGGCGTGCTCAGTCCTCTTTTTTTTCCTGTAGTCCACAATCATCTCCTTTGTCTTGGTCACGTTGAGGGAGAGGTTGTTATCCTGGCACCACACGGCCAGCTCTCTGACCTCCTCCCTATAGGCTGTCTCATCGTTGTCGGTGATCAGGCCTACCACTGTTGTGTCGTCGGCAAACTTAATGATGGTGTTGGAGTCCTGCCTGGCCATGCAGTCATGGGTGAACAGGAAGTACAGGAGGGGACTGAGCACGCACCCCTGAGGCAGCATTTCTCCTCCTCCACACACGGCGAGTTGAGTTGATGCCAAAGAGCTCCTTTTTGATCTCATCTGACAACAACACTTTCACCCAGTTCTCCTCTGAATCATTCAGATGTTCATTGGCAAACTTCAGACGGGCATGTATATGTGCTTTCTTGAGCAGGGGAACCTTGCGGGTGCTGCAGGATTTCAGTCCTTCACGCTGTAGTGTGTTACCAATTGTTTTCTTGGTGACTATGGTCCCAGTTGCCTTGAGATCATTGACAAGATCCTCCTGTGTAGTTCTGGGCTGATTCCTCACCATTCTCATGATCATTGGAACTCCACGAGGTGAGATCTTGCATGGAGCCCCAGGCCGAGGGAGATTGACAGTTATTTTGTGTTTCTTCCATTTGCGAATAATCACACCAACTGTTGTCACCTTCTCACCAAGCTGCTTGGCGATGGTCTTGTAGCCCATTCCAGCCTTGGAGAGCACTTTGGTCTTAGCCATGGTGGAGAGTTTGGAATCTGACAGAACTGAACAGCGCCGGAAGAAGATGGCTGCCGTTTTACAGCCCTCTAACCAATTGTACTATTATGTGTGTTTTTCCGCGTTATTTGTAATTTATTTTGTACATAATGTTTCTGCCATCGTCTCTTATAACCAAAGAGAGCTTCTGGATATCAGGACAGCGATTACTCACCTCGCGTTGGACGAAGACTTTTTCTTCAACGAGGCGTTCGCGAAGGATATTCTACAGACACCCAACAAGGCCCAGATCCCCGTCATTCGCGTGAGGAAGAGACGGAGATATCGTGGACGCAGATCCGGGTGCCTTGTAAGGATCCGACGGCGAACGAGTAAACTGCCTCTCCCATCAATCCTATTAGCCAACGTTCAAGCTTTTGAGAATAAAATGGACGATTTAAGATTACGGTTATCCTACCAACGGGACATTAAAAACTGTAATATCTTATGTTTCACGGAGTCGTGGCTGAACGACAACAATGATAACATTCAGCTAGCAGGCTATACGCTACATCGACAGGACAGAACGGCAGACTCTGGTAAGACAAGGGGCGGCGGTCTGTGTATATTTGTAAACAACAGCTGGTGCACAAAATCAAATACTAAGGAAGTCTCGAGGTTTTGCTCGCCTGAGGTAGAGTATCTTATGATAAGCTGTAGACCACACTATTTACCAAGAGAGTTTTCATCTATATTTTTCATAGCTGTCTATTTACCACCACAAACCAATGCTGGCATTAAGATTGCACTGAATGAGTTGTACAAGGCCATTAATCAACAGGAAAACGCTCATCAAGATGCAGCGCTCCTAGCAGCCGGGGACTTTAATGCAGGGAAACTTAAATCCGTTCTACCTCATTTCTACCAGCATGTTAAATGTGCAACCAGAGGGGAAAAAACTCTAGACCACCTTTACTCCACACACAGAGACGCATACAAAGCTCTCCCTCGCCCTCCATTTGGCAAATCTGACCATAACTCTATCCTCCTGATTCCTGCTTATAAGCAAAAACTGAAGCAGGAAGCACCAGTGATTCGGCTAATAAAAAAGTGGTCAGATGACGCAGATGCTAAGCTACAGGACTGTTTTGCTAGCACAGACTGGAACATGTTCCGGGATTCTTCAGACAGCATTGAGGAGTACACCACATCAGTCACTGGCTTCATCAATAAGTGCATCGATGATGTCGTCCCCACAGTGACCGTACGTACATACCCCAACCAGAAGCCATGGATTACAGGAAACATCCGCACTGAGCTAAAGGGTAGAGCTGCCGCTTTCAAGGAACGGGTCTCTAACCCGGACGCTTATAAGAAATCCCGCTATGACCTCCGACGAACCATCAAACAGGCAAAGAGTCAATACAGGTCTAAGATTGAATCATACTACACTGGCTCTGACGCTTCGTCGGATGTGGCAGGGTTTGAAAACTATTACAGACTACAAAGGGAAGCACAGCCGCGAGCTGCCCAGTGACACAAGCCTACCAGACGAGCTAAACCACTTCTATGCTCGCTTCGAGGCAAGCAACACTGAAGCATGCATGAGAGCACCAGCTGTTCCGGACGACTATGTGATCACGCTCTCCGTAGCCGATGTGAGTAAGACTTTTAAGCAGGTCAACATTCACAAGGCCGCAGGGCCAGACGGATTACCAGGACGTGTACTCCGAGCATGTGCTGACCAACTGGCAAGTGTCTTCACTGACATTTTCAACATGTCCCTGACTGAGTCTGTAATACCAACATGTTTCAAGCAGACCACCATAGTCCCCGTGCCCAAGAACTCTAAGATAACCTGCCTAAATGACTACCGACCCGTAGCACTGACGTCTGTAGCCATGAAGTGCTTTGAAAGACTGGTCATGGCTCACATCAACAGCATAATCCCAGAAACCCTAGACCCACTCCAATTTGCATACCGCCCCAACAGATCCACAGATGATGCAATCTCTATCGCACTCCACACTGCCCTTTCCCACCTGGACAAGAGGAACACCTACGTGAGAATGCTATTCATTGACTACAGCTCAGCATTCAACACCATAGTGCCCTCTAAGCTCATCACTAAGCTAAGGATCCTGGGACTAAACACCTCCCTCTGCAACTGGATCCTGGACTTCCTGACGGGCCGCCCCCAGGTGGTAAGGGTAGGTAACAACACATCTGCCACACTGATCCTCAACACGGGGGCCCCTCAGGGGTGCGTGCTCAGTCCCCCTCCTGTACTCTCTGTTCACCCATGACTGCATGGCCAGGCACGACTCCAACACCATCATTAAGTTTGCCGACGACACAACAGTGGTAGGCCTGATCACCGACAACGATGAGACAGCCTATAGGGAGGAGGTCAGAGATCTGGCCGTGTGGTGCCAGGACAACAACCTCTCCCTCAACGTGACCAAGACAAAGGAGATGATTGTGGACTACAGGAAAAAAAGAGGACTGAGCACGCCCCCATTCTCATCGACGGGGCTGTAGTGGAACAGGTTGAGAGCTTCAAGTTCCTTGGTGTCCACATCACCAACGAACTATCATGGTCCAAACACACCAAGACAGTCGTGAAGAGGGCACGACAAAGCCTATTCCCCCTCAGGAGACTAAAAAGATTTGGCATGGGTCCTCAGATCCTCAAAAAATTCTACAGCTGCACCATCGAGAGCATCCTGACTGGTTGCATCACCGCCTGGTATGGCAACTGCTTGGCCTCTGACCGCAAGGCACTACAGAGGGTAGTGCGTACGGCCCAGTACATCACTGGGGCAAAGCTCCCTGCCATCCAGGACCTCTATACCAGGCGGTGTCAGAGGAAGGCCCTCAAAATTGTCAAAGACTCCAGCCACCCTAGTCATAGACTGTTCTCTCTGCTACCGCACGGCAAGCGGTACCGGAGTGCCAAGTCTAGGTCCAAAAGACTTCTCAACAGCTTCTACCCCCAAGCCATAAGACTCCTGAACAGCTAATCATGGCTACCCGGACTATTTGCACTGCCCCCCCCACCCCATCCTTTTTACGCTGCTGCTACTCTGTTAAGTATTTATGCATAGTCACTTTAACTCTACCCACATGTACATATTACCTCAACTACCTCAACTAGCCGGTGCCCCCGCACATTGACTATGCAACGGTACCCCCCTTGTATATATAGCCTCCCTACTGTCACTTTATTTTACTGTATATATAGCCTCCCTACTGTCACTTTATTTTACTTCTGCTCTTTTTTTCTCAATACTTTTTTGTTGTTGTTTTATTCTTACTTTTTTGTTTAAAATAAATGCACTGTTGGTTAAGGGCTGTAAGTAAGCATTTCACTGTAATGTCTGCACCTGTTGTATTCGGCGCATGTGACCAATAAAATTTGATTTGATTTGATTTGATTGATTAATTGCTTCTGTGGACAGGTGTCGTTTCTACAGGTAACAAGCTGAGATTAGGAGCACTCCCTTTAAGAGTGTGCTCCTAATCTCAGCTCGTTACCTGTATAAAAGACATCTGGGAGCCAGAAATCTTTCTGATTGAGAGGGGGTAAAATACTTATTTCCCTCATTAAAATGCAAATCAATTTATAACATTTTTGACATGCGTTTTTCTGGATTTTTTTGTTGTTATTCTGTCTCTCACTGTTCAAATAAACCTAACATTAAAATTATAGACTGATCATTTCTTTGTCAGTGGGCAAATGTACAAAATCAGCAGGGGATCAAATACTATTTTCCCTCACTGTAGGAAGGGAGGAGCAAAATGGAGTCGTGGTCAGATTTGCCGAAAGGAGGGCGGGGGAGGGCCTTATAACCATCCCGGATGTTCGAATAGCAATGGTCGAGGATTTCAGCAGCCCGAGTATAACAGTCGATATGTTGATAGGGGCGCACAATTGGTCCAGCGTCGTCCAAGGTAGGGGAGGGTTTGGCCGGCAGGGATGTGGGTTCGTTTCCCACGGGGGGCCAGTATAAAAAAAGAAAAAAAGAAAAAGAAAACATGTATGCATTCACTAACTGTAAGTCACTCTGGATAAGAGCGTCTGCTAAATGACTAAAATGTAAATGTAATGTAAAAATGATAGAACTTTGGCAGCCTAGTCCTCAAATTTGCTTTGTTAAATCCCTGTCTACAATAAATGCAGCCTCAGGATATGTGGTTTCCAGTTTGCATAAAGTCCAGTGAAGTTCTTTGAGGGCTGTTGTGGTATCGGCTTGAGGGGGGATATACACGGCTGTGACTATAACCGAAGAAAATTATCTTGGGAGATAATACGGTCGGCATTTGATTGTGAGGTATTCAAGGTCGGGTGAACAAATGGAGTTGAGTTCCTGTATGTTACTACAATTACACCATGAGTCGTTAATCATGAAACACACACCTCCGCCCTTCTGCTTCCCGGAGAGATATTTATTTCTGTCTGCGCGATGAACTGAGAACCCATCTGGCTGAACCGATTTTGACAGAATATCCCCAGAGAGCCATGTATCCATGAAACAAAGTATGTTACAGGCCCTGATGTCTCTCTGGAAAGAAATCCTTGCCCTGAGCTCGTCGACTTTGTTATCCAAAGACTGAACATTAGCGAGTAGTATACTTGGAAGCGGTGGGTTGTGTGCACGCCTCCTAAGTCAAACCAGCAGGCCGCTCTGAGTGTTTTGCGTCAGCCGCTGGAATCAGTTAAATTGCCCTAGGGAGAGCAAACAAAGGATCTGCTTCGGGAAAGTCGTGTTCCTGGTCGTAATGCTGGTGAGTTACCGCCGCTCTGATATCCAATAGTTTTTCCCAGCTGTATGTAATGATTCAAAACATTTTCTGAGCTAATAATGAAAAAAAAAAAACATAAAAAAAAACAAAAAACATAAAGTTGCCTAAGAGCTAGTCGCGAGGCCGCCAAAAGACGTGAGACATTGTAAGTAACACATTCTGCCAATGTAGCAGCCTTGCGGGGGTGAGATGTGCTGTTCTTGCCTGTGAGATAAGGGGGAAGACAGAATGAGGCACATGAACAGTCAAGGGCCTTATAGCTACAATGTCAGCACAGGCCAACACTGCCTCCGTTGCTGCTGCCACAGAGCGGAGGCAAGGGAGCAGTGCACACGCAACAGTATTGAGACCTTTTGAGTAGAAACCGACAGGTCTCATCTTACCACCCACAGTTTGTGTCAGTACTGCTGACATAAACCCATTTTTTTGTGTGGGGGTAATGAGGCAATCTGACCTAGGGTCAAATTGCTCGCTTTTACTTAAATCCATGGTTGTCCTATCTTATCAAAGACTGGAACTAGCCTGTGGCATTTTGTCTCTCTCGGCGCCAGAGTTGAACAGAGTTTGGGCTAAACCTTTGTCTCTCCTTGGCTATCTTCTTGATAGATTTCAGCATGAAGGGGGTTTGTGTATGTTTCAAGGATTTAGGGACCTGTCATGTCCAACAATCGGTCTTCAGGTCAAGCCCGGGAGAGCCAGGGTTGAACAGAGTTTAAACTAAACATGAGTGTTTTTGCAAAATAAGAGATTGATTGAGTGTATTACTATTGATTCTGAACTGAATGAAAGTCGAATAGACAAAGGGAGTGGGCGGAGCAATAAAAGAGTGGGAAACTGAGGAGGGAGGGATTTAAAGCTAGCATGTGTGGAGGCCACTATATAAGATGGAGGGAGAGAAGAAGAGGGGGTGCCACTCTGCAGACCGGCATTGGCTTTGTTGAAATTCTAATAAAGTAATATCTTGATACAACAAAAACTCTGTAAGAACTTTGATTGTTAATAAAGTACAGTGATGAATTTCCACTACATAATTGGCACCCCAGATGGGACCTGTTTAGAGATCTTTGAGTGCTTTGCCATCGGAGGAGGTTTTGACGAATCACACAGAATCAGTTACAACTGTTTAACAAAGGTAAGCAACGTTTACTTAAAACTGTGTGTTTCGATCAAGCTGAATCTGGGGGTGAGGTACGGAAGGGTTCTATCCAGAATTTAAGGACCAAATTTAGCAGGATTACAGAGTTTTTGTTGGAATTAAAAATAAGCATGCATTCAATGTTATGGTTGATAAGTTAAATCCTGTGGTACCGCTGTGGAGAGCTAGGATTTGCACTTCAGAGGGCTGAACGGGCAGGTGGCTAGCCAAGAGTTGTACAGAAGACTGAGAGGGCCTACTGTACCGCTCTAACGTGGAGTTCATCGTTAGAGGACTGCTCGGGTAGGTGTGCATTATCCTGGTTGAGGTGATGCACAAATTAGACAGCTAAATCGGGTAAAAAAAAGTAGGTCATCTGCTGTAGGTGACACCACAAATTGGAAGTCGCGCTGTTCATCTCAGGTAGGTGAACGGTTGTGAACGCCACCAGGGCTTCAAAGTATAGAGAAATAATAAGATATAGTAGGTCTGCTCATCTCGTACGGGTGAATGGTTAGCTTGAGCAGCTGTGAGTCATTCAGTGATTGATTCTGTCTGACTCATTTAAGCACGAGTGGCTACTTATCTGTGTGGGTGATCGGACAACAAAAATAAATCCTGTAAATAATAGCCTTTTCTTTGTGGAGAAAGTGTAAGGAAAGGGACTATATTTTAGGTCGTTTGAAGCTTCTAAGGCTGGTGGAGAAAGGGCAAGCCCAATCTTGCATTAGGAAGAGGAGAATTAATAGTATGTGGATATTCATTTACTAACGGAGTGTGGAAAATTCACGTTACTGGGAGAAGAAGGAAGAGGTGTGTGTGTCTTTTCCCGGAGGGGAGAGAGAAATCCTGTTGGAGGAACAGGTCTCGTGTACGGGGGTGATCATATGACGTCAATACATTGAATTTCGGTCAAGCTTTTAGGGGTAATTAAAGTTGGGAAATTTAGAAGTAATATGGGATTATGGTAAAATTGACCGCAGTAAAATAATAACTGAAAGGGTTAACATTCCAAATTGAGGCCCGTTGGTAGAATACAAATATTCCTGTAGGTTATGCAAATAGTGATTAAGCGTGTTTGAGAACGACGTTGTGTGAATGTGATAAGAGAGTGGATAAAAGTGGAATAATATATAAGTGCTGGCATGCGCGCCCAAACACGTAGACGTACGTGGGGGGTGGGAGACAGTACATAAATCATGTGATGGAGGTACAATTAAGCATTATAATAACTATCTATCATTTCAGAAGCAGAGGTGATATAGTAAAGGAATTTTAGTATATTAGGGGGGAAAAACGTAATCCATTTGATTAAATTCGTTAGATCTGTTACCAAATTATTTGATGTAGAGTTGACTCGTTGACTGCTAAATTATTTCCTTTGAGCTTATGAGATCGTTGTCCGGTAAAGCTGTTTTCTGAGAAGTATGATAGGTGCCAGATACTAAAACTACAGATCCTTATAATTTGAATAACGGAGGATTTACTTGTCATTTCAATGAAGCATAGTTCTGCATTACTGATTAAAATGTAGATTTTCTGATTAGTGTAAGACTGGGATTTAGAAGTTTGCGGGGTTTGAAGTGAACGACTCCCGTATTCAACAGGAATAGTGGGGGGGAGAAAGATAGTTATTTTCTGTGGCGCCGAATGAATTGATTATTTGAAAAACTACTGAGAATATAGTTGTAATTTGGAATAGTGAATTGAAATATGGATGTGAATTAAATGTATGCTTGTCAACGATAGCAAGTATTTGTTTTATTAATTAGAGCGTAATCAGAAAGGACAGTTACAGGAATTGAATAGCGGACGGGCAATTGCGATAGAGCTGAGGCTGTGATTTGAATTGATAACAAAGGTAAGTAATTTAATAAGGAAAGTTGAAAGCCAAGGTTTGGGAATAAATGCAGAGACGAAGATTAGAAAGAGAACCACAGGAAAACAGATACAAAAGTTCAGATACGGGGAAAATAGAGTACGTTAATACAACGGGAGGGTTTTGATCGGGGAAAGTAGGGTGTGGTCTAGCGACCTAGAGCGAATAGGGTACTGGGAAAATACCTAGGGACAGGAAAAGTCTCCAGGGCTATTTTATAGGTTTGGGATAAGATAAGGGAACAAAGGAAAATAAGATATAGTTCGAAAGCACAGGGGAGTGAGTGTCTTATTTTAATGGGAGATGAGACAAGGGAACAAAGGATAAAAAGTATATTAAAAGAAAGGCAAGAGATAATCTCATTTTTTGAAAAGAAGAAGAGAGAGAAAGAAAGAGAGAAATCTCTGTGAGGAAGGAAAGAGTTGGAGGGACAGCATAGCAAAGGCTAGAAGGATAATAATGGAGAGGGAGAGTGGACCGAAAAAGGCTGGCTTAACTACACCACCACCATACACCGAAGGGGGGCAGTATTCTCAGGTCACAGGTCTAGCCTCAATAACAGGGAATGTAGAGATAGAAGGGGAAAAAGGAAACAGCAGGTTTCCACACCAGGAAGAGGAGAACAATCACATTTAGATATAGACTGTTATGGATGACTGAGGGGCATGTTAAGGGAACTGGAAAATTATGGGATGGATGAACAGGAGTATGATGGGAAAAAGGATGTGGAGAAGAGAAGTGATGAGGAATGTGAAGAACTTAGACAGTATGCTGACTCTGAGCAAGAACAGAGTGAGTCAGAGGGACGATTATCACAGCAAGGGGCCACATGAGGCAAAACTATAGCAACAGAATGAGGTGACGTACTGCAAGCCCATCTGGAAAATAAAAAAAGCCAGAAAAATATGGTGCTCAATATCCCATTTTGGTGAAGGGGACATAGGTTCAATATGTGCCCTGGGGATCGCAGGACCTGGAAGGCCTGGTGACTAGACTGCCTAACCTGCATGAAGGAGCAGGGAAATGGATTAGAACATTTGAAGAACAAACGATGGGGAAGCTGCTAGCGGTGGGGGACTTGAGGCATTGCTGGCCAGGGTGGTGGGAGTGGCCAAAATGGAGGATCTGTTGCAGGCGGGTGGCCTCATTCAGGCGGTGCGGAGGACAGTACTGGATGGAGTGGATTTTTACAATTATAGGCCAATGACTATGGCACACTCTGAGAATAGAGTATCCAGCCAAAATAGACCCTAAAGCACTAAGTGGGGGAGCCATTGGGGGATAAAGAAAACCCGGCAGGTTACCTGGAGAACCAGCTCAAGAGGTGGCGACAAGAAACCGAAAGAGATCCAAAGGGGGATCCACTGATGACAACACTGTTCAGGACATCATTGATGGAAGCAATGCCAACGCCTGTCAGAAGCAGACTAGAAGATGTGGTGGGAACGTCAAAGTCACACAAAGAGTTCTGCGACCATGTTATCCACGCAGTGGAGAAATACAGGAAGGACGAACAGAAACTGACAGAGCAAGGGAGAGACATTCAAAGAAAACTGACACAGTTGCAGCTGGAAGAGCTGACAAGAAAGGACAAAAAGAAAACACAAGCTACATCTGTTCTCCAAGGAGATCAACAGATATCGCCTCAGCAGCAAGGCCAAAGAGCTCCTGCCTTACCAGTAGTGAATGTGTACACACAACAATCCCCTGGAGAGTGGCAAAACAACAATAATGAAAATGGATCCAAGAATCAATGCTGAGGTATGGGTGACAGCGCGAATGAGGGTTACAAATAGTCAAATGGTGCATCATGTTGTGTTTAAACAATCGCTGGAGGGGTTGAATTTGAGTGTTGTGGATTGTAGTAAAGTGTTATGGGCGTCGAATGACGAGGACACTAATGGGCAAAACCATCATCACATTAGTAAACTATTTTGGTAGAAGGGAGGCCACAAGGAATGTGGGAAAGTACAACCAACGAGGCAAGAGATAGCATATTTGGGGCTTTCAGTTTCGACGTCACAAAGCATGTTGGGGGTGATTGAGTGGTAGCAGTGCGGCTAGGGAAAAGCCTAGGGGTTTAAATCTTATGGGATTTTATTTCGTTTTATGTGCACTGGATTGTGGAATTCACCGGGGAAGGGAGCAGTCACAAGTGATGTTCTTGGGGGTTGTGTGAAAGGGGGAATCAGGAGATGTGGGAATAGAAAGTGAGAATTTCGAATTTAGATTGTGTGGACTGATTAAGAGGTATCAAAATGGAAACTAACTAAATGTGTACTTTTTCTTCCAGGAAAAAGGGGGGAGTGATTTTCTCATTTCTTAGAAATATTTTCATAGACTATAAATAAGGCCTGGCCATTTTTTGTTTGTTTATTGTTTTAATATAGGGTGTTCAAATAACCACAAACAACCTACTTAGTATGAAATGTTAGCTGTATAGGATTTTTTATTTTTATTTTAGGGTACTTTTCACGGGGTAGAAGTGGTATGTCTTAAGGGGGCATAAACATGTATTCTGGGCTTTTATAACTACGTGTGATTTCTTTTGAAACGAGCTGTACTAAGGTAATGTATACTTGGTATGCACAACATTTATGAGATGTTTTTAGTATACTATTGGATGGAACAATTAATTTAATTATTTCAATGACCTCTGCAATCTTTCCTGGCTTTATAGTGTGACTTGATCACCCGCACTGTAAATCCTAGAGGCATGCTGAATTGGGGGTTGGTTATAATAAGGAATTGTGAGGAAGTATATAATTTGGCATTAATCCTATATATCATTCCAAACAGGACAAGGATGAAGTGAGAGAGTTAGTCCAGAAGGAGAGATATTCCTTGAATAATGTTATGGAATGCAAGTAGATTAAGATATTATCAAAGGTTGTCATTTTAAGTTCAGTTATTATTTTTGGTTTAACAGGCAATATTGTTGTTGTTTTGGTTTTTGAACACATGAATAACGATGTGATGCATGTGTACGAAGTGGGGAAGTTGGGCTTACAGGGGTTTTAACGGTTTTAATGTTTTTTGGTTTTTTGGGGGGCTTACAGGGGTTTTACAGGGTTTTTAATAGTTTTAATATTTCTTTATGTTTTTGTGGTAAAATATGCTAATTGTATTAAGGATATGAGCAGTAGTAATAATGTGTTATGGGTTAGGTTAAATCTTTTTTTTGTGTGATAGGAGGCAGGGTGTAGAGGGGGTCTGTCTATGAAATGAGTGGACTGCAACAAGCTGCAAGACGGTGCGCTTCATAATCTCAAGGCTTCTCCTGACAGATGAGAGGACATAAGTAGCATACTGTGTCTCACCTAACCTAACAATGTTCTTAAGACTTTCTTCCCATGGGTGAAGGTAACTGCCTAACTGAGCAGGAGAATTTGAGCATTTTCTGCGCCCTGGAGACTATGTGACGGTAAAAGATTACAGAAGGAAGAGCTGGAAAGACCCTATGTGGAGGGGCCCATACCAGGTGTTGTTGGCTACCTCAATGATGGTAAAAGTGGCAGAGACAGATACTTAGATCCATGTTTCCCACTATAGGAGTGTTCCAACCCCAGGAGAGGAAGATGGCCCCGCCATAGGGTAGCATTGTTTTCTGTTGTGTCTGTCTGTGTTTGTGGGTCTTTGCAGCAGTAACTCTGAGCTTCCCTATAGGTAGGCTGGTAGAAGGACATTCTTCGCAGACTGATGTCGATGGATTGAGAGGGACTCTGGCTGATCCGGAGACCCTAGTGACGGAAGAAGGTTAACAGCTAAAGTGACCATATATCATCATCCAGGTTACACCAACAGCGATACGGATAGAGGGGAGCATGACGGGTATCATCTAAAACCATTGTACCAGAGTACCACAAGGGAACCGATGTCACGCCCTGAATCAGGGGACGGTTATTTGTTGAGTCAGGGTGTGTATATTTCGTGTTGTGTTTATTTCTATGTTTAGTTTCTAGATC
The DNA here is from genome assembly GCF_020615455.1 of Coregonus clupeaformis. Classification (NCBI taxonomy): domain Eukaryota; kingdom Metazoa; phylum Chordata; class Actinopteri; order Salmoniformes; family Salmonidae; genus Coregonus; species Coregonus clupeaformis. The sequence continues at coordinate 182,074 of NW_025533534.1, read as the reverse complement.
GTTTAGATCTATGTTGGCCAGGGTGGTTCCCAATCAGAGGCAGCTGTAGCTCGTTGTCTCTGATTGGGGACAATACTTAGGCAGCCTTTTGGCACCAGTCAGTTGTGGGATCTTGTTCCGTGTGAGGTATGTTATTTTGTCTACCTTGGACTTCACGTTTCGTTTGTTGTTTTGTAGTGTGTTCAGTACGTAAATAAATATGAATACATATCACGCTGCGCCTTGGTCCTTCTCGTTAATGAACGATCGTGACAACCGATGACTTAGAGATGAGGGAGCTGAGGATGCTGGAGCTGGCGAGAATCAGGAGATGGGGGAGGATGGCAATTACTGATGAGCTACGTGTTCTTGCTGATTCCCTCAGCGGAGAGCCAGACCTTCAAGACATCCCAGACCTTCAAGACTTCCAAGAAATCCTCATCACGCACCAGATATCCTCATCATTGATTTCTCTGCCCTTGATTAGTTCCCCTAAAAATAAGGGGAATAGCATACTGACAATAGTAAAGAGCAAAATAACAAGATAGAGAAGAGAAACAGACAGGATTAAAATGTATATTCCTGCACAAGCAGGAACCATAACTAGAATACAGAAGGGGATCGCTATTAAAATACAAGGGTTAAATGGTTATTGGTGTGGGAGGAACCAGCACAAGGATTATGGGGAAATTACATGGGGTAGTGTGACCGTAAGATGATTAAAGAAAAAGACAGGTGGATGATAGACATAAGGATAACAGCCCAATACTTAGATAAACAATTTGATGTAGTGCTTAGTGCTATATTTCCAGAAGGAGTGTTGGTGAAGTAGTTATTCGTTGGGAAAGTGCACTAAACCTTGTACATGTTAGAGCCAAACCAACTGCAGAAGAAAGGGAAAGGAAGGAGTCGTTAGACAATGATTAGTATAGATGAGCACAATATAGTACATAAAAATTACATAAAGAAAATAGTCTAGTATGCATCACATCTCCTGTAAAAGAATTAACAGTAATTCCAAATCCTCACAGATACCAGGACTGTGCTATGATTCAACCACAACTTCTGTCATTTAAGGGACTCGGAAAGACCATATTGACTAGCAGAATGTTTGTTATATGTAGGAAATCCTAAATATGACCAATTTTATAATCAACCAGGATGAGGAGAGAAGTGTAAGCAATTGTTAGAATAGGAACAAGGAAAAGGGAATCACCAGAGTAATATCAAAATAGACTATGAGCAAATATAGGAGTGTTACTATAAAACAATTGGGTTATATAATTTGGGAGAATTCAACAGAGCATTGTCGTAGAAATATTTGGCTCAAAAGTAGTCAACTAAAAAATATCTCTCAAGAGACTGGAGCTTGTGAATCCAAAAATTAGACTTTATTATTTGCGTAACAAAGCCGAGCCACTCCATGGAACGGCTGTCTCTCTTTGGCTCAGAGATCTCTTTTATACACACACAAATGCACAGTAATAATAATATGCAATTTAGCAGACGCTTTTATCCAAAGCGACTTACAGTCATGCGTGCATACATTTTTTTGTGTATGGGTGGTCCCGGGGATCGAACCCACTACCTTGGTGTTACAAGCGCCGTGCTCTACCAGCTGAGCTACAGAGGACCACAAAGTCATGTATACATAGCTTATACAGCTACTCCCCTTAAGATAACTGATTAACATCTTTAACTGCCACGCCACTATTATCTTTCAAAGTCCAATAACACATGTTGTTTACTCCAAAAGGCCATGGGCGCTTTTGCCTCTTTCCCTTATCTCATAATATTGGTGGCGTGGCTCAGACACTTAAAAAAATAATATACATACATTCATTAAAGCATGTTTACACACTGTATTGGCTATATCCCTTATTTAGACATGCATCTGGATTATAAAATGTAAATCATGTTTACCATATTTTACCTTTGACATTTCTCAACATTTTCCTTAATGATACATAAAATGTTACCATAGCATGTGGAACTATGTGGCATTCATACAGATAGCCTTTGGAATGCAGACACCCCTCAAAGAAAAATCTATCAGGCAGCAGGATCAAGTATTAGAAATTGGTATTAAGAATGAGTGGTGAAACATAATAATTTGTCATGTAGTCAATTCTTATAGGGATGTGTTGGATTGGAAATGAACTCAACTAAACTGTCATGATTTGTCCTTTCTCGAGGTTACTGCGGATGGTGTCTTAATGCATAGCAGAGATAATTCGGTCCAGAATGGTGTGAACCTCAATAAAAACCAAAAACCCTCTACCCGGCTGAAGAGGAGCAACAAAGGCGTTGAAGACGTTCCTGTCCAGCACCACCTCTACCAGGAGACCTGAATCAGAACCAGCATCAAATCAAAGCAATCAATTGCCTTTTCTTTTATGCCTTTTCTCTCAAGAATGTGACAGGAGTCCATGTGGAGTGAGCAGGAAGAGAGATATATTCTAATACAACATTTCTCATAGTTTGGGTATACTGGTTGGCAAAATGGACAAAACAGAATGGAGGTAGAGGTGGGGCGCCTCAGGTGTGACATTGGAATTGGGACATTGCCATGGGCAATCCAAGATGAACTATGAAGCTTTCTGAAGAACATAATGAAGATGCCAGAAGATTGAGTGCCGGTGGAGGAAGGATTGTTATTTGAGGTAGTATGTTGATTAAGAGGTATTGTACACTGCTACATTTATAGTAATTTAGACTAGGAATGCATTGATATATTGATCTGTTGTAGTTTTCTTTATGAGGAAGCTAATGCTAGAATTATGTTAGTGTCAGTATGTGCCAAGGTGAGAGTTTTAACTTTGAACGATGGAACCAAAGTGACTAACTAAGAATTGTCATTCTAAATTTGTTTTGGGTAATTAATTTGATTATGAATTGTAAGCTGACTGATTGATCTGAATGAAGTTATGTGAGTTAAATGTTGACACTATTCTTAAACATGTATTAGGTAGTATGGCTAAACAACGCTACGTTTGTTTTAATGTGTTAGGATACTAACACTTATAGTGGAATTATTTTGAGTAGAAAAAGTGATATTTTTAGTATGATTATAACCTTAAATGCAAAGATTGTGATTGATAGCATAAACATAATATACTTTTGTAAATTTATGGGATTAGTAATCCCATTAGGAGGGATATGATGTGTATTTTTCAATGGACTATGAGATAAAACTGGGTTAATCATGAACATAGAGTTAGAATTTTGTGTTAATGGGCCAGGAATTTAATTGGGTAAATTCATTTTGTGTGTGGGGGTAAAGAGGCAATCTGACCTAGGGTCAAATTGCTCGCTTTTACTTAAATCCATGGCTGTCCTATCTTATCAAAGACTGGAACTAGCCTGTGGCATTTTGTCTCTCTCGGCGCCAGAGTTGAACAGAGTTTGGGCTAAACCTTTGTCTCTCCTTGGCTATCTTCTTGATAGATTACAGCATGAAGGGGGGTTTGTGTATGTTTCAAGGATTTAGGGACCTGTCATGTCCAACAATCGGTCTTCAGGTCAAGCCCGGGAGAGCCAGGGTTGAACAGAGTTTAAACTAAACATGAGTGTTTTTGCAAGATAAAGGATTGATTGAGTGTATTACTATTGATTCTGAACTGAATGAAAGTCGAATGTAGCCGCCACCATAGACAAAGGGAGTGGGCGGAGTAATAAAAGAGCGGGAAACTGAGGAGGGAGGGATTTAAAGCTAGTGTGTGTGGAGGCCACTATATAAGATGGAGGGAGAGCAGAAGAGGGGGTGCCACTCTGCAGACCGGCATCGGCTTTGTTGAAACTCTAATAAAGTCATATCTTGATGCAACAAAAACTCTGTAAGAACTGTGATTGTTAATAAAGTATAGTGATCAATTTCCACGACACTACCACCTCCTCATCCTATCTCGAGCCTCCCCCTCTACCCTGCGGGTGGTGGTTAATAGGTATCACTGCCCTCAGCTTCATCATAGCCACCCACAGCACCCCTGTTCTGTGGGCAATTTCTTGAAATGTGTCAGGCTGTTGACAGTTATAACACCTCCATGTTTCCCCTCTTCCTCCTCCAGCTCTTCCTCTTCCGCGGCCCCATCCTAATCTTGCTCTTCCAGCCCCCCTTCCTCTTGCTCTGTCTCCCGAATTCCCTCTGTTCCCTCCCTCATAAAACATTAGCTGGGCACTTGCCACTTGCCAAGTTCCCTTCCTGCAGCTTGTTGTCGTTCAGCGTGTACAGCATGTGGCTAGACTGTGGTCAATGGATGAGATTCCCAGCCAATGCAGGTAGTCGTTACTTTCTCTCGTAGTACTGGGAGGAGACCTTGTATCAGGATGCCCTTCAGCAGTCCGTCTCAGGCGTCATTGTTTTCTTCAATGCCAGAATGTCTATTAAAAGCCTCCTCAACTCGTGCTCGGGAATCAAAGCAGCCCTCTCTGGTCCCTGTTTCATGGATTGCAGCAGGGGCCAGTTCGTTCTTGTAGGATACTTTGTCTGAATCCTGTCTTTTAGAGTCTGCAGTTCGGTGTCATAGTTCCCCTGTCCATGGTTATTTGGGGTTCCATCGGCTGCAGTGGTCAGGAATCACCCTTGAGGGCCCCCCCAATGCAGTGTAAATGTTTTTCGTAAAATGAACTCTAACTCTGCTGCAGACGGCTTGTACCTGTTAATCATGGTGGTAAACTGGGTCCACCATTGTGCCCCGCTATGAGAGGGAGGGGGAAACTCCTTCACGATGTCCATCATGTCCCGCATTTCCCAATTCTGCTGTACTAGGATGGTTGGAGCGGCGTTCATGTCACGGCCCACCACTGGATTTGGTATTGACATCAGTGGAAACAGTTCGGCAGAGTGTGGTGTGAAAACAGGAGGGGGAGGGGTGGTAAGTCTGGATAAAGTCCACAGGTCATTTCGATGACCAGTCTTATGGGAGGTTTAGGTTCTCGGCTGGGGCGGCTCTGTCAGTATTTTACTCCGGAACTCCATGCGTGTGGAGAACAGAGGCGTGTGGAGACCAGTGGCGTGTGGAGACCAGTGGTGTGTGGAGACCAGAGGCGTGTGGAGACCAGAGGCGTGTGGAGACCTGAGGTGTGTGGAACTCAGTGTGTGTGGTGGTCAGAGGAGTTGGTATTCTACTCTGGAACTCAGTGTGTGTGGTGGTCAGAGGTGTTGGTTTTCTACTCTGGAACTCAGTGTGTGTGGTGGTCAGAGGTGTTGGTATTCTACTCTGGAACTCAGTGTGTGTGGTGGTCAGAGGTGTTGGTATTCTACTCTGGAACTTAGTGTGTGTGGTGGTCAGAGGTGTCGGTATTCTACTCTGGAACTCAGTGTGTGTGGTGGTCAGAGGTGTTGGTATTCTACTCTGGAACTCAGTGTGTGTGGTGGTCAGAGGTGTTGGTATTCTACTCTGGAACTCAGTGTGTGTGGTGGTCAGAGGTGTTGGTATTCTACTCTGGAACTCAGTGTGTGTGGTGGTCAGAGGTGTTGGTATTCTACTCTGGAACTCAGTGTGTGTGGTGGTCAGAGGTGTTGGTATTCTACTCTGGAACTCAGTGTGTGTGGTGGTCAGAGGTGTTGGTATTCTACTCTGGTGGTCAGAGGCTTGTCTTTTTCTTCTTCGTCTTCTTCAGATTATCCGCCGTCTGCCCCCACAGCCCCCCTTGCTGCTGGGGGTCCTTGTTGTGGAGGTGGTAGCTGTTGTTGAGGTGGGGGAGTGTAGGGAGGTGGATAATGTGGATACAGTTCATCTTTATGTCTGTTCCTACTTGCTTTGACTTTCTTTTCTTCAGCTTTCATAATTTCCTCTGCACCCTTCTTCTCTCTCTCTGTCCTTGTCTCTGTTTGAACTTCCCACTTTAAAAAATTATCCCAGCGTATATCATTTTTCTTGCCTTTCCCTAATTTCTCAAACTGTTCTCTGACTAATTTCAACTTAACGACACTGAGGGTGCCTTCTTCGGGAATATCTCCATTCGTTAAGCGGTGCCATTGTGATACGTCCTCGGCAACATTCGGACTACATTTGCTTACCATCACCTTCAACGGCCCTGTGTAGCATGGGGTGGCTGGAGAACACTTTTTGCTCGAGGACGAACCCATCTTGAGTTCCTATCTCACTCACTCTCACACACACATACATAAAATAGAGGAGTGATCAGTTCCTACAACCTAAACCATGTATTTGCATGGCTGCTAAAATATTGCCTAATTTGTTGTTGAACCACTGGAGAACTAATCCAAGTTGGTATCTTACTTACATAAAAAGTAAACACAGTTTTGCTATGACACTTTGCAAAACTGTGTGGACAGTGGACAGTGGACAGTTCTTCCTGTCCACTGGTTAAGAAGTCTATCCCTAACCTGATATTATAGTCTAACATGATGTCCTAACCGGTCCACCCGCATCGCACTATGCGGTAGAGCATGCTCTCGAACACTTAGCGCAAAGCGATTTAGGAATGAACAATTCCTCTTATTTCAATGATCATTTTCTCTATCACTTAACGCAAAGTGATTTCATTCATAAAGAATCTTCGAATGATGACTCACCAGCTTAGTAAAATATTGACTGAGCGATCGCTGACCCTCAACTCCCGTGGACGTCAGGCGGGTCTCTCCCTTCCCTCGTTTGACGAGGAGGAATTTACCCTAGACTCACAGCGCAGTGAGCCTCTGCGGGCAGCTTACCTTCGGAGCCGCAGGTCAACGATACGTCAGTCCAGTCTAGGGTGCCAAATTGTGGTGGATATTATAAAATAAGGATTTGCTGGAGTCCAAGTCAAACAAAGATTCTTTATTTTTCTGAGCTCAGGAGAATAGCAGAGCTACACAGCGCAGTGCAGACAGTCTGAATTCCGAAGCATTGGGTGATAAGCACATATCTTTATAGTTCCTGTTCTTGGGCGGAACTCTATCTATACAAGGACGCAGGTGCAAGCTGGATTGCAACATAGGATGATACTCCCATGAACAGGAGGACAGTTTCACAGTTTCACAAGGTTAGTCACATACTCATACAATTAAAATGTCCCATTACACTCCTCCCTTTTGTTAATTCCTTAATAATAATTTAAGCAATTTTAAATGTAGCAAGCTTCTAAAGGCATAATATCCTGTAGTCCACCAATTCTTCCATGTAAATCTCATCCGTTGTGAAACTGAGTTTAAAACCTTCAACCCGTCACCCATCATATACAGTTCTAACTTGCCAGTTTCTGCTAATTAAGTATAACAAAGATAGCCAAGTGGATTCTTCCTCAGTAAAGCGTTTGCTCCCAGAGTGCGGCTGCTTAGGAGAGAACATCTGGCAACCACAGAGTCTGGGCGTTCAGCCAATATTCCACTCCCACTACCAGTAAACCTCTATCTATAACAGGCACATTTCTATGTATGCAACAGGTCAAACATGTATGATAAATGTGAAATACTGCAAGCAGAAAGAGACACAATATTCGTGATATTTACACGTCTATCAAAAAGGAGGTATTTCTACTAAAATCAGGAACTGAAACGAAAAGAGAACACCCAGGAAACCACAGTGTGCCTTAACCCTTATTATATTACCCTAATGATATTTTTGGCCGAACCACGGGGTGTATTGGTTCGGTCCTCATGGCAGGTAAAACCTTTGCCAGAGCACATAAACCATGTGTTGGTCCCTCAGGTAAATTGGGGTAAGCAGTATAATTAGAAATCCAATAATTTCCTTCAGGTGCTCCTACTGAACATTTCCCAGCTGCTGTTGCAAAATTGTGTAATCCCTGTTGAAATGTTGGGCAATTGTCATTCACCTCGTTTTTACAAAGGTGGCTATCTAACACTCCCAATTCTACCGCCTGGTCCCCAGAACCAGTGAATCTCAGGAATAATAATAATAATATTCAGGAATAACATCAATAACAACAGTATCAGGAACATTTAAACAATCGGCTTGACAGCCAGGCGTTCGTCGTCTGCAGTTTAGTTCACACATTTTTGTAGTTGTGGTATTTGCACAGCTCTCTGTGACAGGCATTGGCCTTATAAACAGTGTGGGGTGATAGATATTGGCATTATAAACAGTGTGGGGAACAATTGATGAATGAAACATCTTGCAAGTTTCGTAGTCAGTAAGTCTCCTTGCAATCAGGGGAAAAACCCCTGACACAGATTTAGGTGTCAGTCTACAAACACGATGTCGTTGTCCATTGGTTTGAGGCACCTTGTCACAAATAAAATACATCAATTCATCAAAGCAGTTTGGGGTAGGGTCATGGGGGTGAGCTGGCGAATTGTCAAAATGTTCATTACCACTCAACCCTACCATCCCACTTCTGACACCAATCTGTCCTGTTGAACAGAGCAGCAGCAGTCCCAGAATATCCCATTACACAAGCATTACAAGGCATTATTCTAAGCATGATCAGAGAGAGCGAGAGAAACCATAGCTTGAAAGGCCATGCCCCAAAAGTATGACCACTTCTATGAGTTACAAAACCTATTGAAAGGTTGGTTCTACTCTGTGGGCCTGCAGGCTGCCTAAAATGTGCAGGAGGATTTCCTCTGCTTAGGTTCCAACAACACCTGACCATATGCCCTTCCCTTTTACAGAAACTACAACAACTCTTTGTGGGCTGTTTGGGATTAGTCTCTGTACCTGTCCCAATAGCTGAAATGGGAGCTGTTTTGGTAGCTTGGCCAGCTTGCATACTAGAGAGCAGCATGGACTCCACACCACACCTCTAGGTTAGACTGACTGTGCGTCCATCCTGCTATCTGTATCCAAGACAAACAAATCACTTTGGAGCCTATTTGTGCTCTGTTCTAACAAATCTCTCTGCGTGTCATGTAGAAATGACCTAGTCAAATCAAAAATATTTTTTAAATAAAACATATTTAGATTTGTTTACTTTTTGGTTACTACATGATTCCTTATGTGTTATTTCATGGTTTTGATGACTTCATTATTATTCTACAATGTAGAAAATAGTAAAAATAAAGAAAAATCCTTGAATGAGTAGGTGTTCTAAAACTTTTGACTGGTAGTGTACGTAATTTTCAAACATTCCAAACATTTATGAAAACGTGAAAATTACTGTATCTAAGAGCTTGCTTTTCAGAAAATGTTTTAAAAAGTGTCATATTCTTCCTGGGGGTGTATATGAACAGATTTCTAATGATATTTCATGTTGCTAAAATGCTGTTCCACTTTAAGACATGCCGGAGAAGTACATCTCGTATTTGAATATTACATTATTATTATTAATATTTGAATTATTTGCATATTTTAATATACTTGTGTACTTGTGGTGGTCGGGTTCATTCAGGTCTATCAGCTATAGTTACATAGACCCAAAACGCGATGACAATCAAACAGGACCCGACCCGAACCGGAGGGACAAGTTTGAATTTTGGACCCGACCCGCTCGGGTCGAACTATGAATTCTACCATAATATTTATATGTTTGGGTCTTACTGTTGGTGAGGAGTGTGGAGTAGGTGCTCCCCAGAGCCAGCAGGAGGCAGCTTCTGCTGGTAAAGAGGTGGGACAGAGGTCTTCTAATCTCGATGGGACTTCCTGGTTAAATAAAGGTTAAATAAATTAAATAACAGTGGTGTCTGTCCAGTGGTGACGGGCGGATACAGCGAACGGCTGAGGCTGTGGTGCTTTCTAGCGGCATGTACTTTAGCTTTTTTTTTTTTACTTTTCCACTATGAGCAATGATCATGTGGTTACCACCATAACAGATAGATATTTCTTCAGAAAAGTGCCTGCCGGGGGGAATCACGTGACCCTTGAACAAGATGGCTGCATGAACTGAGAGCTTCGCACAAGTAATTTCCAATTCTTAATCTTACCTCCACTTCAAGTTAAACCCCATTAGCTTTAGTCAAAAAAGCCATGGCGACTACAAAAGGCGACATTACATGTAACATTTTTACCCGGACTCAAGCAATAGCTGCGGGAAAAGCCTCCAAGAAACAGCTAGCTTCAGAAAAAGCTAGCACCATTGCCCAGGAGTATGAGGACCCGTCCCTTCCCGAGGCCCAACAACTACCAACCTCGTCCTCTGTCGAAGACGTCCTTTCTAAGCTAGATGGCATTAACTCTCAGTTCAGTGCGATAGAGGGCAAGGTGACAACCCTGGAAAATGCCTTGCCTGATGTCAACAACAAGATAACCATCAACGCAGGGCACCTGGATGAGGCAGAGGGGCTTATCCTATCCATGGAAAACTCACTGGCAGATGCCATGGAAACCATAGCATCTGCTAAAAAGAAAATAGAGCATCTGAAAGAGAAAACAGAGGACCTGGAAAATAGGGTGCGAAGGAATAACTGTGTTCTATTAAACCTGGCCAAAAAAGAAGAGGGAAACATGCCACTGATCCGCTACTTGCAAGACAAACTTCCAGAGTGGCTCCACCTGTCCACCGACAGGCCCATAGAACACGAGAGAGCTCACCGAGCACTGTGGCCTCCACCAGCAGCCAGACAACCACTGCGCCCAATCACTGTACGTTTCCTGAGATTCACCGACAATGAATGAGTACTACAGGCGACGAAAATCAACACCATTACAGTGGGAAACGCCAAAATCACCTTACGCTGGAATACACAGAGGGTTTGACGAGGTGAAAAAACACTTAATTGACCGAGGTATCTTCAGGAGATTCAAATACCCAAACGCCCTGCGACACTTCAAAACTCCAGAAGAGGCAAAAAGGTTTTTGAAGGGCAATCCTGGCCACTGAGAAATGGATAGATTACTAAAAGTGATTACTGTTATTACTATTGGAGGTATGTCACGATCATTATGTGAAGCGGACCAAGGCGCAGCGTGATAAGCGTACATGTTTTATTAAGTGTACACAACATGAACAAAAACAACAAATGAACGATACGTGAAGTCCTAGGTTAATAACACAAACCTATACGGATCAAGATCCCACAAAACTAAAATGCCAAAAGGCTGCCTAAGTATGGTCCCCAATCAGAGACAACGAGCTACAGCTGTCTCTGATTGGGAACCACCCTGGCCAACATAGATGTACACGATCTAGAACGAAACACATAGAACTAAACAATAAACCTACACACCCTGGCTCAACATTAAAGAGTCCCCAGAGCCAGGGCGTGACAAGGTAAGACAACATAGAGCCGCCATCCAATGTCCCACCCGCTGAGAGAGGGATAGGCCCTAAAACCTAAGCTAGGCCTACTAACGTTTTAGCCTACTTTTATTTCCCCTTTTATGTCAAGTGAGAAAATTAACCATTTACAGCATGTTATCTTGTCTGTAGAAGATATAGGCTAATTGGCAGACAAAGTGATCCGATTCTGTCAATTTTATATAGCCAACTTTTTTTATTTCTATTGACAATTTTCACAAATGCCTTCACCATTGATAGCCTGTCGATTACGACATATCTACAGACATAACGAGAGGATCAGTGTGTCCATTTTTTGCCTATGGTTATGACCACCTTATCCTGTTGATATTTTGTTTTAATAATAACAATCAACTTATCCTATAGATCCCTCTTAGGGATTTGCACCATAATTTCTGTTTTATTTAGTCCAAATGATTAGGCCTGTGTCCTTTGGGGGATGTATTTGTAGGCTGGGCTATTGATTTGATTTACTTCATTTCTCCCTCTCTTTTTTACTGTGGTCTGGACGGGGGCTACATTGTCACTTACTTAATGCGGGGTGGAGAGGATGAGGAATCTCTCTCTCTCTCTCTCTATCTCTTGACTAGTACCTTAAATCTACTGACATTGAACTGCCATGGGCTAGGTCATGCAATATAACGGAAAAATATACTATGTGCTCTCAAAAAGGTAAAAGCAGACATTGCGCTATTACAAGAGACACACCTCTGTGATGCCGAACATGCTAAACTCCGCAGAGCTTGGGTGGGACAGGTGTATTTCTCATCTTTCAAATCTAACAGCAGAGGCACAGCCATACTTATCCATAAGCATGTTACATTCATAATTGACAAAAACATATCTGATCCAGAGGGGAGATTTATTCTGATAACTGGGTCACTCTGTGGGCAACCAATTACTATCTTCAATAGATACAGTATGCCCCTAACACAGATACTCCTGCTTTCATGTCAAAAATGATAACCCTGTTCAATGAGCATTGTGTTTCCTTTGGAGTGCTGGCTGGAGTTTTTAATTGTACCCTTAACTCAACTCTGGACAAATCACCTCAAGTCCCAACCACAAACCCTAGATAGGCAAAGATGGGACTGATAGATATCTGGAGAGAGACTAATAGCTAATCTATACATACTACTCCAATGTCCATAACACCTATTCTCGTATAGATTAGATTTTTATGCCAAAGATTTTAATAAATTCTGCCACTTGTACAATCGGACCCATAGCACTTTCAGATCACGCCTTTGTCCGCCTCCGCTTTGACCTCTGTAAAAACATCCCGAGGTCAAAGAGCTGGAAATTCAACACCTCCATGTTATCAAATGAAGCATTCTATACATTGGTTACTACACGGATAGACAACTACACACAAGACAACAAAGACTCTCCTGTTGGAGTTCCAGGTCTCCAGCAGCCTCTGGAACTGCCGTTCTGCGGCCAACAAGGCAGAGTTCATCTCAGCCTATGCTACCCTCCAGTCCCTCGACTTCTTGGCGCTGACGGAAACATGGATTACCACTGAAAACACTGCTACTCCTACTGCTCTCTCCTCGTCTGACCATGTGTTCTCGCATACCCCAAGAGCATCTGGTCAGCGGGGTGGTGGCACAGGAATCCTCATCTCTCCCAAGTGGACATTCTCTCTTTTTCCCCTGACCCATCTGTCTATCTCCTCATTTGAATTCCATGCTGTCACAGTCACTAGCCCATTCAAGCTTAACATCCTTGTCATTTATCGCCCTCCAGGTTCCCTTGGAGAGTTCATCAATGAGCTTGACGCCTTGATAAATTCCTTTCCTGAGGATGGCTGACCCCTCACAGTTCTGGGTGACTTTAACCTCCCTACGTCTAACTTTGACTCATTTCTCTCTGCCTCCTTCTTTCCACTCCTCTCCTCTTTTGACCTCACCCTCTCACCGTTCCCCCCTACTCACAAGGCAGGCAATACGCTTGACCTCATCTTTACTAGATGCTGTTCTTCTACTAATCTCACTGCAACTCCCCTCCATGTCTCCGACCACCACTTTGTATCCCTTTCTCTCTCACTCTCCTCCAACACTACTCACTCTGCTCCTACTCAGATGGTAATGCGCCGTCGCAACCTTCGCTCTCTCTCTCCCGCTACTCTCTCCTCTTCCATCCTATCATCTCTTCCCTCTGCTCAATCCTTCTCCCTCCAATCTCCTGATTCTGCCTACTCAACCCTCCTCTCCTTCCTTTCTGCATCCTTTGACTCTCTATGTCCCCTATCCTCCCGGCCGGCTCGGTCCTCCCCTCCTGCTCCGTGGCTTGACAACTCATTGCGAGCTCACAGAACAGGGCTCCGGGCAGCCGAGCGGAAATGGAGGAAAACTAGACTCCTTCCGGACCTGGCATCTTTTCACTCCCTCCTCTCTACATTTTCTTCCTCTGTTTCTGCTGCTAAAGCCACTTTCTACCACTCTAAATTCCAAGCATCTGCCTCTAACCCTAGGAAGCTCTTTGCCACCTTCTCCTCCCTGCTGAACCCTCCTCCCCCTCCCCCCCTCCTCCCTCTCTGTGGATGACTTCGTCAACCATTTTGAAAAGAAGGTTGACGACATCCGATCCTCATTTGTTAAGTCAAATGACACTGCTGGTCCTGCTCACACTGCCTTACCCTATGCTTTGACATCTTTCTCCCCTCTCTCTCCAGATGAAATCTTGCGACTTGTGACAGCCGGCCGCCCAACAACCTGCCCGCTTGACCCTATCCCCTCCTCTCTTCTCCAGACCATCTCCGGTGACCTTCTCCCTTACCTCACCTCGCTCATCAACTCATCCTTGACCGCTGGCTATGTCCCTTCTGTCTTCAAGAGAGCGAGAGTTGCACCCCTTCCCAAAAAACCTACACTCGATCCCTCCGATGTCAACAACTACAGACCAGTATTCCTTCTTTATTTTCTCTCCAAAACTCTTGAGCGTGCCGTATTTAGCCAATTCTCTTGCTATCTCTCTCAGAATGACCTTCTTGATCCAAACCAGTCAGGTTTCAAGACTGGTCATTCAACTGAGACTGCTCTTCTCTGTGTCACGGAGGCTCTCCGCACTGCTAAAGCTAACTCTCTCTCATCTGCTCTTGTCCTTCTAGACCTGTCTGCTGCCTTTGATACTGTGAACCATCAGATCCTCCTCTCCACCCTCTCCGAGTTGGGCATCTCCGGCGCGGCTCACTCTTGGATTGCGTCCTACCTGACCGGTCGCTCTTACCAAGTGGCGTGGCGAGAATCTGTCTCCGCACCACGTGCTCTCACCACTGGTGTCCCCCAGGGCTCAGTTCTAGGCCCTCTCCTATTCTCGCTATACACCAAGTCACTTGGCTCTGTCGTATCCTCACATGGCCTCTCCTGTCATTGCTACGCAGACGACACACAACTAATATTCTGCTTTCCCCCTTCTGATAACCAGGTGGCAAATCACATCTCTGCATGTCTGGCAGACATATCAGTGTGGATGACGGATCACCACCTCAAGCTGAACCTCGGCAAGACGGAGCTGCTCTTCCTCCCGGGGAAGGACTGCCCGTTCCATGATCTCGCCATCACGGTTGACAACTCCGTTGTGTCCTCCTCCCAGTGCGAAGAGCCTTGGCGTGACCCTGGACAACACCCTGTCGTTCTCCACTAACATGAAGGCGGTGACCCGATCCTGTAGGTTCAAGCTCTACAACATTCGGAGAGTACGACCCTGCCTTACACAGGAAGCGGCACAGGTACTAATCCAGGAACTTGTCATCTCCCGTCTGGATTACTGCAACTCGCTGTGGCTGGGCTCCCTGCCAGTGCCATTAAACCCCTACAACTTATCCAGAACGCTGCCGCCAGTCTGATGTTCAACCTTCCCAAGTTCTCTCATGTCACCCTGCTCCTCCGCACACTCCACTGGCTTCCAGTTGAAGCTTGCATCTAGTACAAAAGCATGGTGCTTGCCTACAGAGCTATGAGGAGAACGGCATCTCCTTACCTTAAGGCTCTGATCAGACCCTACACCCAAACGAGGGCACTACGTTCATCCACCTCTGGCCTGCTAGCCCCCCTACCTCTACGGAAGCACAGTTCCCGTTCAGCCCAGTCAAAACTGTTCGCTGCTCTGGCACCCTAATGGTGGAACAAGCTCCCTCACGACACCAGGACAGCAGAGTCACTCACCACCTTCCGGAGACACTTGAAACCCCACCTCTTTAAGAAATACCTGGGATAGGATAAAGTAATCCTTCTACCCCCCCTTACCCCACCCCAAAGAAAAAAAAAAAAACATATTGTAAAGTGGTTATCCCACTGGCTATAAGGTGAATGCACCAATTTGTAAGTCGCTCTGGATAAGAGCGTCTGCTAAATGACGTAAATGTAAATGTAAATAAACAGAAATACCATGAGTATAGCAATAGGCCTAGCAGATTGCTTGCATACAAATTTAAAAAAGAGCAGTCAGAGCGTCCAATCATGGCCATCCGAACAGCAGATGACGAGGTCACATATGATCCAAATAAGATTACATTTAACTTTTCATGATTTTTACTGCAAATTATATGCTCGCCAAAAGACTAAACACTCTTCTTCCCAAAATAATAAAAGCGGACCAAACTGGATTTATTAGAGACAGGTACTCTTCTGATAACGTTTGCTGTCTTTTTGATATTATAGATCAAGTAAACACACAGAAGACCCCTATCCTGCTGACTTCACTGGATGCTGGGAAGGCGTTCAACAGGATGGAGTGGAGCTTTCTTTTCTCAGTCTTAGAAAAGTCCAATATGGGTCCAAACTTTATTAAATGGATTAAGTCCCTATATTCTCATCCAAATGCCATGGTGACTACTAACGGTCTGAATTCTGAAAGATTCACTTTGGGACATCGCACAAGACAAGGATGCTCGCTGTACCCACTGCTCTACTTGTTGGGGAGGAGCTTTTGGCGGAGTTGATAAGTAGCAATCCAAGTATTATGGGTGTTTCTGCAAGCGGCCTTCAGCACAAGATTTCGCTCTACACGGATGATGTCTTGCTCTACATATCCAACCCTGAGAAATCCCTCCCATTTTAGACACAATTGCTCAGTACTGCAAATTTTCAGGATATAAGATAGATTTGAACAAATCCATTGTTTGCCCTCTCAAACTTACACTCATCAGCTCTATGAAGACACTCTGCCCATTCCAATGGAAGACATAGGGGTTTCAATACCTTGGGATCTTTGTAACACCAGATCTGAATTGCCTTTTCAAGGAAAATTATCTCCCACTCCTGGATCGAATCAAGAATGACCTCCGAACCTGGATCTCCCTCCCAATTAGCTTAGTCAGAAGAATCAATGTTATCTGTATAAACATCCTCCCTAGATTTAACTATTTATTTCAGATGCTCCAATGCTATCTCCCAGTTTATTTTTTCAAAATAACCAACCAAAGCATCACCAAATGTATATGGGGCAATAAAAAACCTAGGATCAAGTTCTCCACTCTATGGAAACCTGAATCTAATCAGCAACATGCTAACATTGATCACAAACAGACAAGACTCAATGTGGATTCAGATAGAGGCCCAATCCTATGGTTCATTGCCCCTAAGCTCAATTATATTCATTAATCTCTTAAGGATTGGACCCTTTTTTCAAATTTTGCCTAAAATGACATACCCAAATCTAACTGCCTGTAGCTCAGGACCTGAAACAAAGATATGCATATTCTTGATACCATTTGAAATGAAACACTTTGAAGTTTGTGGAAATGTGAAATGAATGTAGGAGAATATAACACATTAGATCTGGTAAAAGATAATACAAACATCTTTGAAATGCAAGATAAATGCCACATTATAATATTGACGTTTAGGCTTCATTTAGATTTTGGCCACTAGATGGCAGCAGTGTGTGTACAAAGTTTCAGATTGATCCAGTGAAGCATTGCAATACTATTTTGTATCAAGTTTGCCCAAATGTGCCGAATTGGTCAATTGATACATTTTCAAGTACATAACTATAGAGAACATACAAAAATGATATGGTAATACAACATGTAAGTTTACACACTACCAGGAATGTCATACATGATGGATCATTAGTTTATACACTAACTTTCACACATCTAGATGGCCGGGCGGGGTGGGTGTGGAGCCAGAGAGAGCAAGGGTTCAAACTGTAGAACCCAGTTCCTACATTTGAATATAAAAATTTAGATTGACCAGATTGTTGACTTTATTCCTCTTTAAAAGCTCTCTTATGAACTTCGCAAGAGACACCCCAGGTTTGATAGACTCTGGTCTCTCCACTACTCAACTATTTTTCAAATTGGACAGAGTGAATGGGGTGATTATGGAAATGGGTGTATATACATGTTGTGTAAGGTGCTATAGAAACTAATTATTTGCTCGTTGTCTCAGCTAAAGCTGGAAATAGTCAACATGATCACAGATAGTGCTGCTGCAAGTTATTTTTTTTTTTTTATATTTGTATTTTATTATATTATATATTATTTATGTCTGCCACATCTGCTTAAATTAATGGAGAATCTCCATTTAAATCACTTTTTAGTCTTGGACTAGGCTCAATTAAGTAATCTGTGTCTGAATAACTGGCCCTAAACTTTCTTATCTGCATGTGCTTCCCACAACACTAAAATAAGTAATTCTTGGCTCATTCTATATTGATGTTCTCACAGTGAACCTTTTTCTTAGGAAAGACGGCACCATTCCAAGACCTCTATGTTTTGGGAAATGGCCGTTTCCAAGTTTCAAGTTTGAATTGTCACATGCACAAAGTACAGTGAAATGCTTAATAACTTGCAAGCGAACAGTGCTAACTAATAGAAAATAAAAAATACAAATGAGGATCCAATGTGTGATGACTTGTCCTAATTGTCTTTAGTCAACAGTAAACCACATGCTTCTGCTGCTGCTGCGTTGTCTTCACAGGTCAAGGCTTCAAACACACTGTCTGCGTGGGTTTTTTGGTTGACCCAACTGCTGGGTTGCAGGCGTTGGGTCACTTAGTTGGGTTATTTCTTTACAAACTGCTGGGTTATTGGTGCTGGGTTATTGAGATATGACCCAGTGGGTCAGATCAGAAGACTGGAGGCGTAGTTTAGTAGTGGCGTGGCTTTCAGATAGTTACCATGAGAGGTATGTCATTCCTGTTCATCTGTTCTGTTGCATAGTTATCACATGTTGTGGTTTAACATTTACATTTTGGTAGCTGCATTGAGGTTTATAGAAGTGTTTGAGTTCCACCACAGAAGAAGAACCATAATGGCCAGAACAAAATCTAGACTATGAAATCTAGACGATAAAATCCAGACAACAAAATCTAGACAACCAAATCTAGACAACAAAATCAAGATCAAAATCAAGATCCGTCCCCCCATTACTGCACCTGACCTTACAACACAACTCCCAAAAACCCCTATTCCTTCCAATAAACCTGCTCCCCCTCCAAGTCCGCTCAGCATACCACCCCCTTCCCACCCGCCCATTACTACCCCTGATCACTCCTCCCCGCCCCTCACTGTCCCTGACTCCTCCCCCCTGTTCCTTAGTGACCCAGATCCACCCCCCTTAGCCCTCCCTCCTCCTGATCCCACACAGCAACAAACCAGCCTGCCTCAGTCCAGACTCTCTGGACCCTCTAAAACCACGTTCACCCCTTTCAGGACCCCCCATCCCACCCCCTAGAAAGTTCAGGGGGCCACCAGGCAGTCAGTGGGGAGGCATGCCAAAACTGTCAAGAACCACCCAACAACACAAACAACCCGCTAGAGGCCTTCATCCATATCTGCAACGAAATGATCAAACCCAGACCTGGACCCACCCCAATGACCCATGACCTTGACAATTCACTCAGAACAGAACGACTTTCTTCAGCCACCATTGTCCAGCCTTGCCGCCGCATCGCTCCCCCTCCAGCACCAGCCCAGACCGATGGACATATCCTCCACCACCCCCATCCCTCTTGTCCCTCTCCACCTCTCTCCCCCTTCCTCCCTATACACCTGTCACTCTCACAGAACCAGACCAGATCCAAGAACCCCACACCAGAAGAGGCGCGGAGGAAGGACCAAAGATCTAGACCTACGAGCGGAGCGAGCAGGCCACTGGGGAGTACCACTGACCTGTTTTTAGCCTATACTATATAGGGAATAGGGTTCCATTTGGGACTACACTATAGTTTGCCATTATCTTTGCTTTGATCTTTAGTATTGAGCTTCTTTTCTGGACTCCAAAGGTTCGACTGAAAATGGAACATTATATAAGTGTAGTGTTGATGTGCTGTTTGTGTTGTCTGTTTTAAATGTTGTAATGTTGTATTGACTGCTGCTGCTTTCTTGACCAGGTCTCACTTGCAAAAGAGACTCTGTGTCTCCTGGTTAAATAAAGGTTAAATAAAAATAACAATACAGTCAACCAATATGAATATGTTGTTTTTATTTGCTTGCTTGGAAATGTAATAAAATTAAAGCATCAATATAACATGAACAGACACTCTAATCTAAGGTCTAAAAGTCCTGTTATAAGGAACTATTTTCAGATACTGTCTGCAGCTCTCTTCTATGAACTCCTCCCTCTGACCCCTCCTGGGTCCTTCACTGGTAAACATATAATGAACATATCTTTATTAAAACATATTACGTAATAAACATATAATAAACACAAGCAATAGACACAGTACACAAAAGGTTGTTGAATCACGTCCACCATTTTGTTGACAAGTGTTACGGGGAACGAGTAGTGCTTCCAACCTCTTTAGAACGTTTACTTTCCTGCATTCTGGGAAAGAGAAAAAGACAGACAAGTCAAACCAGGCAGGTTTACGTTTATTGTCACAAGTCTTGTTCTGGAAGCAGAACTGAACCATTTTCCCTTAGATAGGCCAGCTGCAAAGTCAAAATTGGCTATTTTGTAAATGTAAAATTTTTTTGTTGCTTTTGGTCTAAATTTAAGGTTATGTTTAAGGTTAGGTTTAGGATTAACATCAGATTTTATGACTTTGTGGCTGTGCCAGCTAGTGACCACCCACTGGGCACAGGCATCAATTCAACGTCTATTCCACGTTGGTTCAACAGCTGTCTGATCTGTCTAGTCTTCTCCCAGATCTGTTAATGTTGTTTTACTTTCTTGGCATAAAAGCACAAACAGATCTGGGACAAGGAAATTATCTCGCTAAGACAAGGCAATGGCAGCAATGCACCGCCATGTAGCCTACTGTATTATTCAGTTATGGATTGCTATTACCTTTTGGTTGATCTCTCCACCAGAATCTTCACAGGGCGGTCATTTGGGTCCAGGCAGAGTTGACGTCCATTTTTGAGTGTGATACTGAAATAATAAAGGGAGACTGTCTGTACTCCAAGGTTAGGAATTACCAACTATTATTTTTATGCATTTTCTGTAAGATGTGCACCAGTACCTTTGTTCTGTCTTCCTGTGAGCAAATTCTTTAACCTCCACCTTTTTTTCTATCGTAAGTTACTTTTCACGTTTTCAACACTTAGTCTGAAGATCAATGTCAAAACTTAACCTGACTCACTCACAAACTTTTTTTAAATGTATTTTTTACTTTCTACTCATTGTCAAAATGTATTAATAATCATACACATTATTGATTATAAATGCTCAATTATGTTGATTTATCAGTTGAGGGAGTTACTCACATGACTTCAGTCTTTGAGCAGTGCGGACGAGGAGGTAGATGCAGCACTCTCTTCAGATTCCTGAACGGAATACGACCAGTCTGCACTTTGGGGCAAAGGCAGCGTAGAACCCGTGGCTGTCTTTTCCCTATAGAGAGGTAGGGTGGAAAGCGCAATGGGTTTGTCTTACATTACTTGGTTACATTTCAGTGTTTATCTTGTAAGATGATATCAGAAATACATGCATCAATCTATGGTTATTGGTTATGGCTAGAGTTAGGGTAAGGGTTACTGCTGAATAAACAAGGTTACAATGCGTAGTAGTTACAATAGTTAGTACACTGTATAAACATGGATAATAACACAGTAATAAGAACACTATCATGTAAAGAGTCACCGACACTATTGGAATGTTGATTAGTTGCAAAAACTTCAAATACAAGTAACCAGATTATAAATTCAATAAAGTAATAAACTATCATAAAATAGTATAAAAAAATAGTAAAATAGTAGTAATGAATTAGTAATTACGTATACAATATTAAGTGACAAATGGATGATTATTTACCTTCAGTTGCTGAGAAGATGGCCAGGAGGGTGAGCAGAATGATGGTTATGCTTGTGGTGTTCATGGTGATATCCCTTTACATGCAACCCTGTGGACAGCTGCTGTATTATGGGTCTCCAATTATGATTCTGTTGTCGGATGAGGGTGCGCTGGTCCTTGAAGTGTTTAAGTAAATACAAGAGAAAGCTGCTGAGCAGTCTACTCAAGCTTGGAATTCATTGCAGGCTGTTTCATGTCACCCCAAAACCAACATATCTCTCTCTCTCTCTCTCTCTCTCTCTCTCTCTCTCTCTCTCTCTCTCTCTCTCTCTCTCTCTCTCTCTCTCTCTCTCTCTCTCTCTCTCTCTCTCTCTCTTCTCTCTCTCTCTCTATCTGTCTCTCTGTCTCTCAGGATTTATTTGAAGACATATATGCTAAAATAAGAAAACTATTGTCTTTGGGACCCTGTGAAAACAGGAAATTGAATCTGACCGCAGCATTTGGAAGGTGTGTGGGTGTTGTCTTTTAAGTCCTGGAGTGCTTTTCCTCTGCTGGGCCCTGGTCAAAAGCAGTGCACTTAAAGGAAAATACCACTCAAAAACGATATTTTGTCATTTGTTTCATTAGTCCACCGTTGATACAGTCCCAAAAGGTTTTGTGTGTCAGCAATCACATTTTCAAGATATAGAACGTGTCAAAGTATGATGCATTTTGTTTTTGGGTGGAATTTTCCTTTAATAGGGAATAGGGTGCCATTTTGGACGTAACCTGAAACTTCCCCGCCAATTAAGTACAGTGAGGGAAAAAAGTATTTGAACCCCTGCTGATTTTGTACGTTTGCCCGCTGACAAAGAAATGATCAGTCTATAATTTTAATGGTAGGTTTATTTGAACAGTGAGAGACAGAATAACAACAAAAAAATCCAGAAAAACGCATGTCAAAAATGTTATAAATTGATTTGCATTTTAATGAGGGAAATAAGTATTTGAACCCCTCTCAATCAGAAAGATTTCTGCCTCCCAGATGTCTTTTATACAGGTAACGAGCTGAGATTAGGAGCACACTCTTAAAGGGAGTTCTCCTAATCTCAGCTTTTTACCTGTATAAAAGAAACCTGTCCACAGAACCAATCAATCAATCAGATTCCAAACTCTCCACCATGGCCAAGACCAAAGAGCTCTCCAAGGATGTCAGACAAGATTGTAGACCTACACACGGCTGGAATGGGCTACAAGACCATCGCCAAGCAGCTTGGTGAGAAGGTGACAACAGTTGGTGTGATTATTCGCAAATGGAAGAAACACAAAATAACTGTCAATCTCCCTCGGCCTGGGGCTCCATGCAAGATCTCACCTTGTGGAGTTGCAATGATCATGAGAACGGTGAGGAATCAGCCCAGAACTACACGGGAGGATCTTGTCAATGATCTCAAGGCAGCTGGGACCATAGTCACCAAGAAAACAATTGGTAACACACTACGCCGTGAAGGACTGAAATCCTGCAGCGCCCGCAAGGTCCCCCTGCTCAAGAAAGCACATATACAGGGCCGTCTGAAGTTTGCCAATGAACATCTGAATGATTCAGAGGAGAACTGGGTGAGAGTGTTGTGGTCAGATGAGACCAAAATTGAGCTCTTTGGCATCAACTCAACTCGCTGTGTTTGAATGAGGAGGAATGCTGCCTATGACCCCAAGAACACCATTCCCACTGTCAAACATGGAGGTGGAAACATTATGCTTTGGGGGTGTTTTTCTGCTAAGGGGACAGGACAACTACACCGTATCAAAGAGACAATGGACGGGGCCATGTACCGTCAAATCTCGGGTGAGAACCTCCTTCCCTCAGCCAGGGCATTGAAAATGGGTCGTGGATGGGTATTCCAGCATGACAATGACCCAAAACACATGGCCAAGGCAACAAAGGAGTGGCTCAAGAAGAAGCACATTAAGGTCCTGGAGTGGCCTAGCCAGTCTCCAGGCCTTAATCCCATAGAAAATCTGTGGAGGGAGCTGAAGGTTTTTATTTGCTAAACGTCAGGCTCGAAACCTTAATGACTTGGAGAAGATCTGCAAAGAGGAGTGGGACAAAATCCCTCCTGAGATGTGTGCAAACCTGGTGGCCAACTACAAGAAACATCTGACCTCTGTGATTGCCAACAAGGGTTTTGCACCAAGTACTAAGTCATGTTTTGCAGAGGGGTCAAATACTTATTTCCCTCATTAAAATGCAAATACATTTATAACATTTTTGACGTGCGTTTTTTCTGGATTTTTTTGTTGTTATTCTGTCTCTCACTGTTCAAATAAACCTACCATTCAAATTATAGACTGATCATGTCTTTGTCAGTGGGCAAACGTACAAAATCAGCAGGGGATCAAATACTTTTTTCCGTCACTGTATATACTGTAGATATCTGTAGGAAATTCCTTACATTTACCCTTTATCCCCCTCCTCTTTGTGTTTGAGTGGACACTCTATCATGATAGCCCTAACTCTAACCAGCAATAGTTAACAGCAATACAGTCCTTTATTCAAGCGGAACTCTCAACAGTCTTTACACTATCTGTCTAGCTTCACTGCAGCTCTGTGTCCACTTCAGTAGATTTCCATGATTGGTCTCCTGTCCTGGACAACATTGAAGAACCATCTCTCTGAGTCAAGTTGAAGGGCCATTTTGGGGTGGTCTTAAGTAGGGACATGTGTGTTCAGCTGTCCTCCAACCAGCTTCTCAGGGAAAATATGCTGTTTTTTTACATTTTCTCTGGCTGTGATTTTCAACCAATGTGAGCGTTCATTGTGCGATCATGTTGGTCAAACCAGTGTGACCCTGTAGATCAGCAACCCTAAAATCTCTTCATTTACATTTCACTCAGACATCCTCTGGCAAGTGAGGCAAGCAACGCTACAAATGGATCTAACTGTGTCAGATTGGGTTTGTTTGTCTGTTTAGCTTAGTGTTGGCCTCGCTGTTGTACTGGCAGGTTGACATTTATTGGGATGAGTCTTATCCTTGAGCCAGAACTGAGCGATTTCCACTAAATGGGCCAGCTGCAAAGTCAAAATTGACAATATTGTAAAAATTCATGAAAACAAAAATCTTGTTTTTGGTGTTAGTTTAATGTTAGGGAAAGATCGAAATTTACTTGGGGGGGAGAGGAGGTCCAAAATAGGGGAGGGTTGTCTAACTTTTTCTTTGCTTTGGGGAGGGTTGTGTTTTTTGGGGGTTTAAATTCACTTTTCTGCTCATATTTTCCCTATAAATAATGGCGTGACTTACTTTTTAATTATTACCCTAATAAAGTTTAGAAACGTTTATGAAGGTTTGGTATGGTGTGGCTACTATTAAGCTTTAGGTACTGCAGGTCTATGATATGAAGACAGTGCACCCCGGTGCTCCAGCTGACTCTGACAGTTGAACTTGAGGTGAGGAAGAATGTTTCAGGCCTACCAGAGTTACTTCTATAATCCAACAATATAATGCTTATCTTTATACAAAATGTTTGGATCGAAAACTAACGAATTACCCTCCTTCTGTACGTCTATATTTGTATAGCAGATGCAGTAGCCATCTGTCATAAAGAAATGCATGTCCGTTTTGTAGGATGCCACAAGCATATCTCTATCTCTGGGGTCAGGCCTAAGCTTCTCTTCCAGGAATTTTGCAACCCTAGCTGCCAGTCACTATGGACAGACCAGTGTAGGGCACAAGATGCAACTGACATTTTGTGGGTGAGGAGAGAGGGTGGAGAAAGCTTGCCTTGAAGTGCTGGCATCTTGTTATGATGTGCATTATCTAAATTAGGCCCACAGAATTATACCTACGGAGGAGTGGCGTCTATGGAGCAACTTTGAATGTCTTTGAACTTCCAAGTTGACTTAACGTTGGACCAGAGCAAACGTTAGCTAGCTAGCTAACAAGGTTGTGTGTGCAGATCAGCACTAGATGTAAAAACACGTGTTACCTTTTTGTACTTAATAAATCCAATGCGAAACGTGATAACTATAGTATCGATAACTAGCATTAAAAAAGTTAAAGGTGCACTATGCAGAAATCTCTCTGCCATTTCCTAAATTCTAATAGTTCGCCTAATTTCAGTTCATGTGACAAAACAAGCAAGTATAGTGTAGAGAATCATTGTACCATCTACACCACTGTGAAATATAGTTTCCATTATAGATCACCTTAGTTTCCGGTTTGGATTCTGTTCCTCTAATAATTTTGTTTTTTTACGGTTTTCAGTTCTGTTCCCTAAACCGGTTCCAACCCTTGGTTCCAACCATGTTTTGAGGCTATACAGTGTTTGCTTACATTTACATCGTTTACAAACATTGGAGTGAAACAAGCTTATATTTTGGGTTCTGATGGGGTATGACTGTTGAAAGAAACATAAATGGATATATCATGGCATTCCATACCAAAAATAGATATATCAACTAAGAATTCTAGCTTTAAATTAGTGCATTTACAGTGCCTTCAGAAAGTATTCACACCCCTTGACTTTTTCCACATTTTGTTGTGTTACAGCTTGAATTTAAAATGGATTCAGTTGAGATGTTGTGTCACTGGCCTTCACACAATACCCCATAATGTCAAAGTGGAATTGTGTTTTGAGAATATTTTACAAATTAATAAAAAATGAAAGCTGAAATGTCTTCAGTTAATAAGTATTCCAGCCTAGATAAGTTCAGGAGTAATAATATGCTTAACAACTCACATAATACGTTGCATGGACTCACTCTATGTGCAATAATTGTGTTTAACATGATTTTTTAAATGTCTACCTCATCTCTGTACCTCACACATAAAATTATCTGTAAAGTCCCTCAGTCGAGAGGTGAATTTCAAACACAGATTCAACCACAAAGACCAGGGAGGTTTTGCCTCGCAAAGAAGGGCACCTATTGGTAGCACCTAAAAAGCAGACATTGATATCCCTTTGAGCATGGTGAAGTTATTAATTACACTTTGGATGGTGTATCAATACAACCAGTCACAACAAAGTTACAGGTGTCCTTCTTAACTCAATTCCCAGAGAGGAAGGACACTTTTATTTCACCATGAGGCCAATGGAGACTTTAAAACAGTTGCAGAGTTTAATGGCTGTGATAGGGGAAAACTGAGGATGGATCAACAACATTGTAGGTACTCCACAATACTAACCTAATGGACAGAGTGAAAGAAGGAAGCGTGTACAGAATACAAATATTCCAAAACATGTGTCCTGTTTTCAACAATGCACAAAAATAATACTGCAAATAATGTGGCAAAGAAATTAACTTTATGTCCTGAATACAAAGAGTTATGTTTGGGGCAAATCCAACTGAGTACCACTCTTCATGTTCAAGCATGGTGGTGGCTGCATCATGTTATGGTTATGCTTGTCATCGTCAAGGTCTAGGGAGTGTTTTAGGATAAAAAATAAACAGAATTGAGCTAAGCACTGGCAAAATCCTAGAGGTAAACCAGGTTCACCTTTCAGCAGGACAATAACCTAAAACACAAGGCTAAATATACACTGGAGATGCTTACCAAGATGACATTGAATGTTCCTGAGTGGCCTAGTTACAGTTTGGACTTGAATCAGCATGAAAATCTATAGCAAGACTTGAAAATAGCTGTATAGCAATGATCAACAACCAACTTGACAGAACTTGAATCATTTAAAAAAGAATAAAGTGCAAATGTTGTACAATCCAGGTGTGCAAAGCTTTTAATTACTTACCCAGACAGCTGTAATTGCTGCCAAAGATTATTTGAATATGTATTGACTCAGGTGTTTGAATATATATATATATATATATATATATATATATATATATATATATATATATATATATATAATATATATTTTTAATACAAATACTATCATTTTTCTTCGACTTTGACCTTACAGAGTATTTTGTGTAGTTCGTTGACAAAAAATTACAACTAAATCCATTTTAATCCCTCCCAATTTATAACACAACAGAAAGAACACTTTCTGATGGCACTGTATGAAAAAAAGAATACAAGTATTAAGTTGAAAAATTCATAATTGGTGGAGCACTGTGGATACCAATATCTCTGTGAGCCTCCCAGGCTTATGTTGCCCAGAGTTTAGAACATAAATTGTAGATGAATAATATTACATTGTATTGTATTTTATTACACCCTCTAAACTAATTCCACGGATCCCTTGGCCAAAATTCATTTAATCTGTTGTTGTCATAAATATTCATAAAAAAATGAAATGTAAAACATTTTAAAATACAATACTATTGTATATAAAAAAGAACTTAATTTTATGAATATTTCTAACAACAGATTAAATGAATTTTGACCAAGGCCCTTCTGACCAATGCCCTTCTTCCCCGATTGCTCAATTTGGCCGGGCGGCCAGCTCTAGGAAGAGTCTTGGTGGTTCCAAACTTCTTCCATTTAAGAATGATGGAGGCCACTGTGTGCTTGGGGACCTTCAATGCTGCAGACGTTTTTTGGTATCTTCCCCAGATCTGTGCCTCAACCCAATCCTGTCTCAGAGCTCTACGCACAATTCCTTCGAACCCATGGCTTGGTTTTGCTCTGACATGCACTGTCAACTGTGGGACCTTATATAACAAGGTGTGTGCCTTTCCAAATCATGTCCAGTCAAATGAATTTACCACAGGTGGACTCCAATCAAGTGGTAGAAACATCTCAAGGATGATCAATGGAAACAGGATGCACCTGAGCTCAATTTCTCATAGCAAAGGGTCTGTATACTTAAGATATTTCTGTTTTTGATTTTTTATAAATTTGCAAGCATATCTAAAAACCTGTTTTCGCTTGTGTCATTATGGGGTATTGTGTGTAGATTGATGAGGGAAAACATTTATTTAATCCATTTTAGAATAAGGTTGTAACGTAACAAAATGTGGAAAAAGTCAAGGGGTCTGAATACTTTCAGAATGCACTCTATATAGTATGATATGGTGGTATGGTACAGTGGGGAAAAAATGTATTTAGTCAGCCACAAATTGTGCAAGTTCTCCCACTTAAAAAGATGAGAGAGGCCTGTAATTTTCATCATAGGTACACGTCAACTATGACAGACAAAATGAGATTTTTTTTCTCCAGAAAATCACATTGTAGGATTTTTAATGAATTTATTTGCAAATTATGGTGGAAAATAAGTATTTGGTCAATAACAAAAGTTTCTCAATACTTTGTTATATACCCTTTGTTGGCAATGACACAGGTCAAACGTCTTCTGTAAGTCTTCACAAGGTTTTCACACACTGTTGCTGGTATTTTGCCCCATTCCTCCATGCAGATCTCCTCTAGAGCAGTGATGTTTTGGGGCTGTCGCTGGGCAACACGGACTTTCAACTCCCTCCAAAGATTTTCTATGGGGTTGAGATCTGGAGACTGGCTAGGCCACTCCAGGACCTTGAAATGCTTCTTACGAAGCCACTCCTTCGTTGCCCGGGCGGTGTGTTTGGGATCATTGTCATGCTGAAAGACCCAGCCACGTTTCATCTTCAATGTCCTTGCTGATGAAAGGAGGTTTTCACTCAAAATCTCACGATACATGGCCCATCTTTCCTTTACACGGATCAGTCGTCCTGGTCCCTTTGCAGAAAAACAGACCCAAAGCATGATGTTTCCACCCCCATGCTTCACAGTAGGTATGGTGTTCATTGGATGCAACTCAGCATTCTTTGTCCTCCAAACACGATAGTCTCGCGACCACCCCATGAGAACCCTCTGTGGTAATGAAAAGATGGGGTTGTGTAGTGCTAACCAGGGAAGACCCAACACAACAGAGAAATCTGGAGACTCAATAATAAAAAGATGACTTGCTCTCTATGGGTCTTGTGCGTAACATTGTGACTGGTGCTGTAACTTCCCTAACGAACCCGGACCCTAATGGTCGACTGTCAAGTGCTTTGATGGGTAGTGGAATGGATAGGGGAACCAAAGTAATACCTAGACTATGAGCTAACGACCTGTCCATAAAGTTCCCAGCTGCTCCTGAATCGACCAGCGCCTTAACACTGGGAAACTACTGTGTCATCAGGGGAGGAGACGTGAATGGTGCAGTGCGCAGCAGAGGTCTCTGAACGAGTGTGGGTTTGTGATACCTGGGGTGACGCGAGAGTGCCCTGCCTGCCGCCTCCAGACCCAAAAGAACCCTGACGACAGCGTGCAGCAGAATGTCCTCTCCTGCCACAAGAGTGACACTGGAGCTGTCGTCCTCCATTTTCCCGGATCTCTGCACCACCCAGCTCCATCGGAACTGAATCCGGGTTGAGGGGGGGTAAAACAGGCAGGCCCCTTCCAGGACGTCCTCTTGCAGCTAGCAGGTTGTCCAACCGGATGGCCATGTCCACCAGCTGGTCGAAAGTCAACATTGTATCCCGGCAGGCTAGCTCCCGTCGAACGTCCTCTCGCAGGCTGTACTGGAAGCTGTCGATGAGGGCCCGCTCGTTCCACCCGAACCCAGCCGCTAGATTATGAAACTCCAGGGCAAAGTCATGTGCGGTCCTCGTCCTCATCCTCTGCCACAGGTGGACCAGCTGCTCGCGAACTTCCCGTAGTTGTCCAACGCGTCTCCTCCTTCACTCCAGACCGCGTTGGCCCGCTGCGGGGTTTTCCAATAGAGGCAGGAGACGAGGGCGGACACCTTCTCCCGCTCTGATAGAGCCAGGTTGATGGTCAAGAAGTATAGGTCCAGTTGCAGGAGGAATCCCTGGCAGCGGGCCGCTGTCCCGTCATAATCCCTATGTCGGGATAGATTCCTCTGGGTGCTGGGGTGTGGGTGGCTGTGTCCGGTCGCTCAGCTGGTCCTTGAGGGTCAGGTCCTTTCCTCTCCAGGCGTTGGACAACCTGGAGAACCCGAACCATCATTTCTCCCAAGCTGGCTAGCATCGTAGAATGCTCCCGGACCCGCGCTATGACTCCAGGCATGTGCTCTTCTCCTGCTGACTCCATGTTCAGGTGTTTGATTCTGTGGTGAGTGATTTTGAAAGGAGTCAGGCGCAGGAGGGTAAATCACAGAATAAAAGGGTTTATTCCGAAAAGCACAGTGGTACGCAGCAATGCGTCAATCACTCCAGTGCGTAAATCAGGCGCACTGGGAAACAACAAGGGAAACGGGTGAAATATCCCGGCGATACAAAATACAAGGAGCTCCACCAAGCTAAACTAACCTCCACAATAAACAATCACACACAAAGACAAGGGGGCAGAGGGAACACTTATACAGGTACTGATGAGGGGATATGAACCAGGTGTGTGTAGTAAACAAGACAAACCAAATGGAATGATGAGATGAGGAGTGGCAGGGGCTAGAAGACCGGTGATGACGAACGCCAAAGCTTGCCTGAACAAGGAGAGGAGGCAGCTTCAGAGGATGTCGTGACAGCTGTGGAGCTTTGCAGCTCCTTCAGGGTTATCTTTGGTCTCTTTGTTACCTCTCTGATTAATGCCTTCCTTGCCTGGTCCGTGAGTTTTGGTGGGCGGCCCTCTCTTGGCAGGTTTGTTGTGGTGCCATATTCTTTCAATTTTTTTATAATGGATTTAATGGTGCTCCGTGGGATGTTAAAAATGTTGGATATTTTTTTATAACCCAACCCTGATCTGTACTTCTCCACAACTTTGTCCCTGACCTGTTTGGAGAGCTCCTTGGTCTCCATGGTGACACTTAGATTGCAAACAGGTGGACTTTATTTAACTGATTATGTGAATTCTGAAGGTAATTGGTTGCACCAGATCTTATTTAGGGGCTTCATAGCAAAGGGGGTGAATACATATTCACACACCACTTTCCGTTATTTCTGTTTTAGAATTTTTTGAAACAAGTTTTTTGTTTCATTTCACTTCACGAATTTGGACTATTTTGTGTATGTCCAATCCATTTAAATTACAGGTTGTAATGCAACAAAATAGGAAAAACGCCAAGGGGGATGAATACTTTTGCAAGGCACTGTAGATATCCAACTCATTACTGAGCAGATTGTTGAGAAAACAACTAATCTATATCCTATTATTGTTTGTTTTATTTGAAAAAATTAAATACATGACAATAAATACATTACAGACATGTTTTATATCAACAATTCTATTATATGATTCCTTAATGTCTATACTATATATATACAAATATATAAATACATATAATAAACATATTAAAAGGACAGCACCCTTTGTAGGGCAGTGTTCCCATCACTGTCCTGACTCATTGATTTAAGTCTCTTTGGACCAGAGGGAACATTACCCCTTACTGGCCCTCCAACATCACTTGCTCTGGTTATGGTCTACCATCCAAGGCTCGACCGGGCCAACCCCGCTTCAGAGGCAAGCCAGCAGAGGGGTTGCAGGGTGGCACAGCTTCCAGTGCCAGACAAAGAGTGATCAAGTGCTAGTGGTGGCATTTTAAACTGCAAAACCCTTACGCACCACTGTACTTTGTATACCAGGGTTGGCTGGCCTTCTCTAGTCACTCGTAGGCTCAGTCACTGGTATACTTTTATTTACAAAGCCATTTTGGGTTTACTACCTTTTTATTTGGGCATTTTTATTGTTCAGAAATGTGGTGGGTACTCTCTTCGTTCACTGGACTTTATCCTGCTAACTGTTCCAAATGTCCGAACTGAATTTGGTAAAAGGTCTTTTATGTACTCTGCGCCATCGTCTTGGAACACCTTACAAAATAATTTTAAACTGGAAGAACTTGTCCCGATTGGTGTTTTTAAATCTCTGATGAAGGATTTTGAGGCTGATTCCCTGACCTGTCAATGTCTTTAATTTGCTGTTTTTGATATTGTTATACTCTTGTGAATTCATGAATGGTTTTTACTAGATTACTTGTAGTTTTTCATGTTGTCTGTCTGTCATTTTTTGTAATGACTTGGTGCTGCCTATCTTGGCCAGGACGCTCTTGAAAAAGAGATTTTAAATCTCAATGAGCCCTTCCTGGTTAAATAAAGGTTAAATAAAATAAAAATAAAATGTGGGGAGAGAGTCTCAATGGAACGTTGATTTTGACGCTGTTGATTTCTGCTGGAGAGAAGAAGGTGTGCTGATTAACCCTCTGAGTTACGTTGCAGAATACATAAGCTCTATGGAAGAATATATTTATGGCAGAATAGATAGTGTACTCTGTTAAGCTTTATGGAAGAATATATTTATGGCAGAATAGATACTGTACTCTGTTAAGCTTCAAACCATATTTAATTCAGGGAAAATACAGGTAACTGACAAAATAAAGGAAACAACAACATTATTTTCTCTTAATAGGGCGTTGGGCCACCACGAGCCAGAACAGCTTCAATGCGCCTTGGCATAGACTCTGGAACTCTATTGGAGGGACGCGACATCATTCTTCCACGAGAAATTCCATAATTTGGTGTTTTGTTGACGGTGGTGGAAAACACTGTCTCAAGTGCCGCTCCAGAATCTCCCATAAGTGGTCAATTGTGTTGAGATCTGGTGACTGAGACGGCCATGGCATATGGTTTACATCGTTTTCATTCTCATCAAACCATTCAGTGACCACTCGTGCCCTGTGGATGGGGGCATTGTCATCCTACGGGGGCATAGCCATGGTAGCCAAAATAATGGGCACCTGGGCCTGCCCAGGATTTTTTATAAATGACCCTAAGAATGATGGAATGTTAATTGCTTAATTAACTCAGGAACCACACCTGTTTGGAAGCACCTTCTTTCAATATACTTTGTATCCCTTATTTACTCAAGTGGCTCCTGTAAATGTCCCATGATCTATATGGCACACGTAGATGCAGTATTTTTTGTGTGTTTTTTAATCAAATTAAATAAAAATTATATATGTATATATATTTAAACATTAATAGTTCATTCAAACAACTAAATATACTAACATAACATAACAAGAACATAATTCTGACTTCATAAAATAGCCTGTGCAATACAATACATCCATAAACTCACGCTTTGGTTTGTCTTTCAATCAGTGTTTTGGCAAAGTTCCCATTTGGGTCGAGACAGAGCAAACCTCCGGTTATCAGTGTGACACTGATTGATAGAGAGAGAGACAAAGAGAGAGAAAGAGAGAGAGAGAGAGAGGGAGATGAGAAAGAAAAATGGTGGGGGGGGGAGAGAGATGTTTAATAAAATGAAATTGATCATTGAAATATATATTTTGGAGAGTGTGTGCATCTAATTTTCTTCAAGTACAGTATAGTACATTACAGTACAGTACAGCACAGTATAGTATAGTAACTCACATGACTTCTTCCTTAGAGCAGTGTGAGCGAGGAGGGTAACGGGTCAGTTTGATGATTAAACTGGTAGTCACCCCACCTGCATGTACTTTAGGGCAGCGACATCGAGGATCTGCTATAACTCTCCCTGTAGAGAAAATAGCGAAAGTCAAACAAAACACTTTAGTCTCCCTATACATTCATCAACAATTTCCTAATCTAGTTTTAGACAGGGATTCAATCTGAAACCGTGTTACAGCGCTTGACATTTAAAGATAATATCCAATTGAGTTGACATCTGCAGCGTTTACTGTACCTTAAATATGATCTCAACCAACGAGGTAACATTGCCTTTAAAAGGTGCATTATCGACAACGTTATAAGGAGTGAATCCCGGCCTTAATGTTTTAGTGTAAATTGTAAGACATGAATAACGTAGTTCACACCCATAGTCCATAATTGTATAGTTAGATATACACTGAGCATACAAAACAAGGAAACCTTCCTAATAGTGAGTTGCATCCCCCCTTTTTGCACTCAGAACAGCCTCAATATGTCAGGGAATGGTGTCAAAAGCGTTCCACAGGGATGCTGGCCCATGTTGACTCCAATGTTTCCCACATGTGTCCTTAATGTTTTGTACACTCAGTAGAAGTTCAAAGTTCTACTAAATACTCAAACATAATACTCATTGTCATCAAAAGTTCTACAGTTACCTTGTATCATGTAGATGACGTCTGAGCAGACCAGAAGAACGATAACAGTCATTGCAGTATTCATGATGATCTTGACTCTGTAGACTGTAGTTGCAGTGTGGCTGTTGTATCGGAAGGTATACTAGTAAGCCAGCTGCAGTCTTCTTCTTCTTCTTCTTCTTCTTCTTCTTCTTCTTCTTCTTCTTCTTCTTCTTTTTTCTTTTTCTTTTTCTTTTTCTTCTTCTTCTTCTTTGGTTGCAGTGAATTTCTGAGTTAAACAGTTTGTTTTTGGTGAGTTGCTCTTCTCATCTCCACTTTAGTGTATGTCTGCCTCATCATGGTAAGAGACATCTTATATGGTCTGAGCTCAGTGAAAGTGACTCAAGAGACCACATACCAGAGTGGAGGGGAAGCAAGCCAAATATTGCATTTGGGAAAATGTGTTCATCCACTTATTTCCCCTCCCCTCCCCTCCTACGTAATGCATGTCTGAACAGCAGCCCTTCTCTACCAGAGAATTTCACAAAAAAAGTGCCAATTCTCATTGTACCAATCACCTTTTTATGAGGCACCTTCCTTCCATCCTGTATCGACACTGAACCAGTGACGTGTGTTGAGGTCTGAGGATGGGAAGCCACTTTCTATTGAGCCCCGCTCACAGTCTGTGTCAGGTCATGCTGGAACAAGAAGCTAATGAGCTGTCCAGGTGCTTAGTCTTGTACCATTTCTGAACTGTACAATCTGACAAGATCAGCCTTAAGTGGAATATTTTGAAAGGCTCTCGTTGTCACGGATTCTGCCGAGGCTGCTCCTCCTCCTTGCTCGGGCAGGCTTCGGCGTTCGTCGTCCCCGGAGTACTAGCTACCACCGTTAGATGTTTCGATGTTTGATTGGTTTGGTCTGTCTGTTGCACCTGTGTCCGTTTGTGTCTGATTATGTGTCCTATAAGTTTCCTGCTTTGTGTTTGTGAGTTTGTGTGTTATTTTCCGCCTGTCCGTTGGTGTCACCTGTGCAGTACTCTGGACTTTGTTTATTGTGACGCACTGTGTTTGCGTTGTCGCTCGCCTCCTTGTTTTGAGGTCCTTTATTTTGTATTGTTTATACAGTTAGTAAAGTCTTGTTTGACTCAGCCTATGCGTCCTGCGTCTGACTCCTCAACCGCATCCACATCAACACTGACACTCGTTTGCTGATGTTTAAACATTTGTGACATTGTTTTGAATTTTTTGCAGTCCATTAAGCCAAGGAAATTAAGTTCACCAAAGTGGTAAAACCTGGCTCTCATCTGAACATTGATATTGTCCAGTATGTTGTTGTAGATTTGCCCGCTCTCTGCTCTGATCGGCTGTTTACTACAAGTTTCGCGTTCTGCCAGGCCCAGTTCATTCCATTTCTGATCAAATCGCTCATAGAAAATATTCAAGTCTTGTCTCTGCCGTTCCATTGCCGTGCATTCAAATTGCCATCGATAAAATGCAATTATGTTCATTGTCCATAGCTTATGCCTACCCATACCATAACCCCACCTCCACCATGGGGCACTCTGTTCACAACGTTGATATCAGCAAACCGCTCGCCCACACAACGCCATACATGTTGTCTGCGGATGTGAGGCCGGTTGGACGTACTGCCAATTTCTCTAAACAACATTTCTCTATGGTAGAGAAATCAACATTCATTTTCACAGGGTGGGTACTTCTGACCTTATGTCGCTTACAGTTCAGCACTTCACCCTCCTCAGAAGAACACACACACAGTCACATGTCCAGTGTGCAAGGGAGTCAGAGTCATTGGTCATAGTCTGGATGCCAGTCTGTTTAGCTACCATTACACTCCAAAGATGATCATATGACACTGATCAGAACGATAAAGGATTTGGAATGATAAAGGCTTTAAAGCTCAACAGACTGGTACTACTCAGACTACATTGGTCATTCAGGGCTCATAGAATTTCCTGGAGTTTCAGAGGGAAGAGATGTGTTGCAATGCTGTTCTCCACTTCTAAACACTTCTGAACCAGCTGCACTAAGGGTGCGATAATGTACATCTCCACAATCCATCATGTAGGAAAGAAAAGCCCTGGCATTATTAAAGAATGGTGTGTTTAAACACTCCCAAAACTAACTAAATTGAAGGTAATTTGTCTATGTGTGTGTGTGTGTGTGTGTGTGTGTGTGTGTGTGTGTGTGTGTGTGTGTGTGTGTGTGTGTGTGTGTGTGTGTGTGTGTGTGTGCGCGTGTGTGACAATCCACTGACTGTCCCTGTGACTTAATAAATAGCAACTCAGTTTAATTACATTTACATATACATCATTTAGCAGACGCTCTTATCCAGAGTGACTTACAAATTGGTGCATTCAACTTATGATAGCCAGTGGGACAACTACCTTTTTGAAAAAAAAAATAAGGATTACTTTATACTATTCCAGGTATTCCTTAAATAAATAATAAAGATAAATAAAGAATAATGAAGGGAAGAGTATTGCCACTTTTAATTATTTGTCTTTGTTACTTTAGCAGATGTGATTCCTAATAAGGAATTTCCTATAGGGCTAACAATTAAGACGTTGGGTTCTTCTGTGGGAGACCTTGGTTCAAATCCCGCCTGTGACATCCCTGTGACTCAAACAATATCTATGAATAACGCTGGTATTTCTTCTTATTTCCAACGACAAAAACCACCCACTACTGGAAGCATTACTAAACCACCCACTACTATCAAATATGGTTGAGGCGCTTGTACTTGTTGGCTTAACAAAGTCCTCAGAGTTGCCAAACTGATAGGAGTGTTATGTTAGGGAAGTGTGTGTGCGTTTGCGTGTGTGTGTCTGTGTGCATGGAAACACACTTGTTCCCTGACACTTGTAGAATCTATGCCAAGGTGCTTTGAAGACACTTTATGACACATTATGTTGGTGTTTCTTTGATTTTGGCAGTTACCTGTATCTATCTGTAGGAAATTCCTCACATTTGCCCTTTATCACTTTTTAAATTCAACCTCCTCTTTGTATTTTAATGGACACACCATCACGATAGCTCCAACTCTAACCAGCAATAGTTAACAGAAATACAGTCCTTTATTCAAGCCAAATTCTGAACAGTTTTTAAACTGTCTATCCAGCTTTACCGCAGCTCTGTATCCACTTCAGTAGCTTTCCATGATTGGTCTCCTGTCCTGGACAAGACTGAAGGACCATTTATCTGAGTCCAGTTGATGTGCCATTTGGTAACGCTTACTTTTAACGGGTTCTTGTTACAGTGTAATAACATGTGTAATTACACTGTAACAAGTATTGTAGTTAACGTAACAACTCATAGTTACAGTGTAATAACATGTGTAATTACACTGTAACAAGTATTGTAGTTAACTGTAACAACTCATAGTTACAGCGTAATAACATGTGTAATTACACTGTAACAAGTATTTTAGATAACTGTAACAACTCATAGTTACAGTGTAATAACATGTGTAATTACACTGTAACAAGTATTGTATTTTATTTTTTATTTTTTCATACTGGCCCCCTGTGGGAATCGAACCCACAACCCTGGCGTTGCAAACGCCATGCTCTACCAACTGAGCTACATCCCTGCCGGCCATTCCCTCCCCTACCCTGGACGACGCTGGGCCAATGTGCGCCGCCCCATGGCGGCTTCATACAATTAATTAATTGAAAACTGTGACAAAGGTTGGGATCCTTTGTGGATGTGCTGGGTGTCTGATAGATTATAGCCTATGCTCAATAGGCTCTAATTACTTACCCATGAATGTGCATTGTAAAAAATATACTGTATCTCCAGTCAATGTTGTTGACCCCAAAATAAAGCATACCATATGGGTTAAATTAGTTGAGCTTACGAAAACATATCTAATATGAGTGTCATCCCAGGGGCGGCAGGTAGCTTAGTGGTTAAGAGCGTTGTGCCAGTAACTGAAAGGTCGCTGGTTCTAATCCCCGAGCCGACTAGGTGAAAAATCTGTCGACGTGCCCTTGAGCAAGGCACTTAACCCTAATTGCTCATGTAAGTCGCTCTGGATAAGAGCGTCTGCTAAATGACTAAAATGTAAAAAATTTAAATGTAATCCCAGATGAGGAATAAGACATTATTTCAAAGCATAGTACATGTAATGTTTGCCTAAGTACAATGTAGTTACTAGTTGTTACACAGGATTTAGCTAGTTAAAATGAAGTGTATCTTGCGGGGTACTTATTTGTAATGAATGTTTACTTATACAGTACATTACCCATCCTGACAACCTTGCCCTCATTTTTAACATTTCTGGAAGCAGTGGCAGTATGTGGGTAAAATCACAGGGGAAGCCAAGCCAGGTAAAATAAAAAGACATATTACAACCTATGTGTTGTGATAATTGCGTTGTTTGCTCTGTAACCTGTTAGTTCATATGCCTTAACACTGTGATGTAAAGGCCAAAGGCCGAGACAATAGGAAGACACAGTGGCAGAATAAATTCATCCACACCTTTGTTTGATCACAAAACCCATCTGTCTGGTGAAGTCCACAAACATATAGCATTAACAAACAGTTACATGACCTACAGCATGGTCAAGCAAGTTACAGTTTTTTCCAACTGCTTACACACGTTTTCAAAACTATGTCTCCTTTTTTCGAAACTCTACACACAATTCCCAAAACTGCACACACAAAATGCAAAATGCCTCACATCTCCTTCAAAATGTAACACTGCATTCAAAATGCCATAAACACATGTCAGAATGATGCATTTGCTTCAAATGGCAAACACTTCTTTCATAATAGTACATTTTTTGGATATACCATGTAAACACTGTTGTTCTAAATCTAAAGCTCTTTGGTCTTTCATAGGCTTATATCTACATTTCAATACAATGTTCTACAGTGAAAGTAATCTGCTGAGAGGGGTAACAAGTACACTGTAAACACCAATGCAATGTAGAAACAGAAAATATTTATTAGGCCAAACATTACTGTTGTATCAGTAGCATACAACAAAACCATAAACATATGTAAACCAAAAGTATTCTTTACAGTTTTTTCCAACTGCTTACACACAAAATATTTTCATGTCACACAATTTTTGAAACCTCTCACTCAAAGTGCAAAACTACACACCAAATCTCCAAAACCATAAGCTATTTCTCAGCTTTTGACTCAGTTGTCAATTGCATAAAACACTTTTTTCAAAACACTACACACAATTCTCTACCTAAAACACAAAAATCTAACAGGAAGTGACTTGCTTTCCTTTTCCAAACACAACCAATCAAAATGCTACACTTATTCACCAGGTCAAACACACTCTCCTCACATGTTCAAACACTAATTGCTTAACTGATCACTAACCAATCACTGCTTTACTGTACTATAGGACTGTTTTGAACAATGGATGATAACAATGGACAGAGAGCAAGAGGAGTAGGAGGGAGAGGCAGGGGAAGAGGAAGAGAGAAGAAGAGGACGAGGGCAAAGAAGAGAAGGAAGGAGAGCCATCTCTGATGAGATTAGGGCAACACTTGTTGATCATGTGATCAACCACGGTTTGACCATGAGAGAGGCTGGACTGAGAGTCCAGCCCAACTTGAGTCGATTTACAGTGGCGTCCATAATTCGAACCTTCAGAAATGAGAACAGGTATGCAACTATCTAATGACTATTTTAGCATTACAGTAATGTACTGTAAAATACGTATGACTGCATAGTATTGCATAAACATTTGTAACTCATCAATGCTGTAAGCCTGTCGACCATACAACGCATCCTCCAATGGCACCAAGTGACGATGAAACAACTTTACAAGGTGCCATTTGAGAGAAACTCTGACAGAGTCAAGAATCTGCAACATGACTTTGTAGAGGTATGTATGCAACACTACTTCCAGTACTTCAGACATACCATATTTACTCATCTGTATATCATTTTGTCTGTTACAGAGAGTATTGGAGATGGATGCCCATGTACATTTATTTATGTGGATGAGGTTGGCTTCAACCTCACCAAAACCAGGCGCCATGGAAGAAATGTAATAGGACAGAGGGCAATTCAATGTCCCTGGACAGCGTGGGGGTAATATAACTATGTGTGCTGCCATCACTCAAAACGGGGTCCTCCATCACAATGCCACACTGGTCCGTACAACACCGGACATATCCTCACTTTTCTGGATGCAATTTACACAATGCTAGTCCCTGATCCAGATCAGGAGCCTGCTAGATTTGTGGTTATATGGGACAATGTTAGTTTTCACCGGGCTGTTCTGGTCCAAAACTGGTTTTCCACCCATCCACAATTTGTAGTTTTGTACCTACTCCCATATTCACCTTTTCTAAATCCCATAGAGGAATTCTTCTCAGCCTGGCGCTGGAAAGTGTATGATCGCCAACCCTATGCCAGCATGCCGCTTCTCCAGGCAATGGAGGACACATGTGGGGACATAGAGGAAAGCCTCTGTCCAAGGTTGGATACGCCATGCTAGGAGATACTTCCCTCGATGTTTGGCAAGAGAAAACGTATCTTGTGATGTGGACGAGTATTGTGGCCAGACCCAGCCCGGAGAAGAGATGAAGCGTAGCTTAGCACTGGTGACTGCCCCCCCTACCATTTCCTGGACTGCCCCCGGGACCCCCACCACACAATTGTGCTCTTTACTGTATTCTAAAGAATATACTTTTTGGTTTACATATGTTTATGGTTTTGTTGTATGCTGCTGTATACAACAGTAATGTTAGGCCTAATAAATATTTTCTGTTTCTACATCGCATTGGTGTTTACAGTGTACTTGTTACCCCCTCTCAGCAGATTACTTTCACTGTAGAACATTGTATTGAAATGTATATATAAGCCTATGAAAGACCAAAGAGCTTTAGATTTAGAACAACAGTGTTTACATGGTATATCCAAACATGTACTATTATGAAAGAAGTGTTTGCCATTTGATGCAAATGCTTCATTCTGACATGTGTTTATGGCATTTTGAATGAAGTGTTACATTTTGAAGGAGATGTGAGGCATTTTGCATTTTGTGTGTGCAGTTTTGGGAATTGTGTGTAGAGTTTTGAAAAAAGGAGACATAGTTTTGAAAACGTGTGTAAGCAGTTGGAAAAAACTGTAAAATACAGTAAAGAACACAATTGTGTGTGTGGGGTCCCGGGGGCAGTCCAGGAATTGGTAGGGTGCTAAGCTACGCTTAATCTCTTCTCCGGGCTGGGTCTGGCCACAATACTTCGTCCACATCACAAGATACGCTTTCTCTTGCCAAACATCGAGGAAGTATCTCCTAGCATGGCGTATCCAACCTTGGACAGAGGCAACCTCTATGTCCCCACACGTCCTCCATTGCCTG
Organism: Coregonus clupeaformis; assembly: GCF_020615455.1. Lineage (NCBI taxonomy): Eukaryota > Metazoa > Chordata > Actinopteri > Salmoniformes > Salmonidae > Coregonus > Coregonus clupeaformis. The sequence continues at coordinate 140,528 of NW_025533534.1, read as the reverse complement.
GAGAAGCGGCATGCGGGCATAGGGTTGGCGATCATACACTTTCCAGCGCCAGGCTGAGAAGAATTCTCTATGGGATTTAGAAAATGTGAATATGGGGGTAGGTACAAAACTACAAATTGTGGATGGGTGGCAAACCAGTTTTGGACCAGAACAGCCCGGTGAAAACTAACATTGTCCCATGTAACCACAAATCTAGCAGGCTCCTGATTTGGATCAGGGACAATCATTGTGTAAATTGCATCCAGAAAAGTGAGCATATGGCCGGTGTTGTACGGACCCAGTGTGGCATTGTGATGGAGGATCCCGTTTTTGCGTGATGGCAGCACACATAGTTATATTACCCCCACGCTGTCCAGGGACATTGGTAATTGCCTTCTGTCCTATTACAATTTCTTCCGCGGCACCTGGTTTTGGTGAGGTTGAAGCCAACCTCATCCACATAAATAAATTCATGGCGAATTACATGGGCATCCATCTCCAATACTCTCTGTAACAGACAAAAGGATATGCAGATGAGTATATGGTATGACTGAAGTACTGGAAGTAGTGTTGCATACATACCTCTACAAAGTCATGTCGCAGATTCTTTCTCTCAAATGGCACCTTGTAAAGTTGTTTCATCGTCACTTGGTGCGTTGTATGGTCGACAGGCTTACAGCATTGATGTTGTTAAATATGGTGTCATTATTCAAGATATGCTCTCTTATCTCTCGAATCCTAATTGCATTGTTGGCCAAAACCATATTTGTAATTGCAGTCTCTTGTACATCTGTAAACAAGCGTCCTCGTCCTCCATGATGTCTTTGCCTTTCCACTCTGTACAGAATTCAAACACAGTATGTGTTCAGCTTAGGAACTGTAAACAATGTACAACAAAATGTAGTACAGCATGATAACCAACCTCATTCATTCAATGTAGTGCAGTAAATGGATGGCTTAGAGTTACAAATGTTTATGCAATACTATGCAGTCATGCGTATTTTACAGTACATTACTGTAATGATAAAATAGTAATTAGATAGTTGCATATCTGTTCAATTTTCTGAAGGTTCGAATTATGGACGCCACTGTAAATCGACTCAAGTTGGGCTGGACTCTCAGTCCAGCCTCTCTCATGTTCAAACTGTGGTTGATCAGATGATCAACAAGTGTTGCCCTAATCTCATCAGAGATGGCTCTCCTTCCTTCTCTTCTTGCCCTCGTCCTCTTCCTCTTCCTCCTCCTATTCCTCATCCTCCTCCTCTTCCAACTCTTCGTCTTTGAATTTGTCCTCGTTGTTGTCCCCTGCCTCTCCCTCCTACTCCTCTTGCTCTCTGTCCATTGTTGGCATCCATTGTTCAAAACAGGTAATCTGACCTTTGACCTATTTATAGGCCTATACTACAGTAAAGCAGTGATTGGTTAGTGATCAGTTAAGCAATTAGTGTTTGCACATGTGAGGAGTGTGTGTGTGACCTGGTGAATAAGTGTAGCATTTTGATTGGTTGTGTTTGGAAAAGGAAAGCAAGTCACTTCCTGTTAGAGTTTTGTGTTTTAGGTAGAGAATTGTGTGTAGTGTTTTGAAAAAGTGTTTTATGCAATTGACAACTGAGTCAAAGGCTGAGAAATAGCTTATGGTTTTGGAGATTTGGTGTGTAGTTTTGCACTTTGAGTGAGAGGTTTCAAAAATCGTGTGACATGAAAAGATTTTGTGTGTAAGCAGTTGGAAAAACTGTAATGTTTCCGACATTTTTGGACTTCTAAACAACTATTGATTAGAACCACGGAGAGTTACCGCAAGTCGCAAAGAAAACAGCTGCTGCCTCCACTATTCCAGCAACATTTCAACATAATCTAATCACCTATGCTTAGTCTAATACAGTGATAAAAAACGATTTAGTCCAATGAACGTAAGCTAAATATGATGTGGCTGTCCATGGCACTGATTTGTGTGTGTGTGTGTGTGTGTGTGTGTGTGTGTGTGTGTGTGTGTGTGTGTGTGTGTGTGTGTGTGTGTGTGTGTGTGTGTGTGTGTGTGTGTGTGTGTGTCAAGTAGAAAGGACATGTTGACTCACCCTATTTCTAGAGAAACACCAATGTCATCCTCCTCATTCATGTTGCCTAAACGGTCTATGCCTCTAATTACTAGTTGTTACACAGGTTTTAGCTAGTTAAAATGAAGTGTATCTTGAGGAGTACTTACTTGTAATGAATGTGTACTTATAAAGTACATTACCCATCCCTGACAACCAGGCCCTCAATTTAAAGCTTCTGGAATCAAGATCCAAGTGGGAGAATAAACACATTAGTACAGCACAGAGTACATGTTATACCTGCATAAGTACAATGTAATTACTAGGTGTTACACAGGATTTAGCTAGTTAAAATGAAGTGTATCTTGAGGGGTACAGGAGAGAGATTTGCACAGTTATCAAATCGTTATGCCAGGGTAAACCTACAAGAAACACAGACCTATGAAGTAGTTCTGAAATCACAGATGGAAATAGGAATGGTAAAAAAGCGATTGTAACCATTTCCGGGTTTAATGAATCATACTGTGGTACTCAATTGTTGTCACATGAAGTCAGTGGCAACACAAGGGGACACGTTCGAGGTTGTTTTTATTTTGAGTGTGTTGCGTATATGGGAAGATATTGTTCCTTGACATGATGCCTTCATTCCTGAGATAAATACATAATTGCACCAACGCATCCTATCCACAAGTGAGAATGTTCTTCAACAGTGAAACCCTTGCAAGATTATGTGATGAATAAGAGTTTGGCTTATGACCATTTAAGTACAGTATAAACCATTATTCAACAAAGCTTACAATTTGGCAAGCACAAATGACAATTTCCCAATTTTAACCATAACTGTTTATTAATGTGTCTAAAATGTTTAATTGATGGTTAAAGTAAGTAACCCATTGTCAAACACACCGTTCAATTACTTAAACATTTTTTAAAAAATTATGTTAACCGTTGGTGAACCTGTTTTTGCCACTGCGCTCTTAAGCTTCAATTAATTTGAAACAAAAGCTTGACCTGGGCCTGGGCATCAGACTCTAGAGCTCTTTACTGCAGAGCTGTGTCAATGAGTGCATCTTCAAGTAAAACATTTTTTGGTATCTGTACTTTGCTTTCCTATGTATATTTTTGACAACTTTTACTTTAACCCCACTACAGTTCTAAAGAAAATAATTTACTTTTTTATTCCATACATTTTCCAAAACCAAAATACTCATTACATTTCGACTGCTTAGCAGGACAGGAAAGTGGTCCAATTCACACACTTATCAAGAGAACATCCCTGATCATCCCTACTGCCTCTGATCTGGTGGACTCACTAAACACAGTAGCTTCGTTTGTAAATTATGTAAATTATGGAATGGACTCTATCCACATGTGTATTTATCCTACTGTTTTTGCCAAACAAATGTAAATGTTTTTTGTCTTAGTGTTGGAGTCTGAGTGTTGGAGTGTGCAAAACTAACAAAACAAGACAATCGTGCTGTCTGATTTGGTTAATAACATTTACATTTACGTCATTTAGCAGACGCTCTTATCCAGAGCGACTTACAAATAGGTGCATCCACCTGGGATAACCACTTTACAATGTTTTTTATTTTTATTAATTGTTTTTTTTTTGGGGGTAGAAGGATTACTTTATCCTATCCCAGGTATTCCTTAAAGAGGTGGGGTTTCAAATGTCTCCGGAAGGTGGTGAGTGACTCCGCTGTCCTGGCTCGTGAGGGAGCTTGTTCCACCATTGGGGTGCCAGAGCAGCGAACAGTTTTGACTGGGCTGAGCGGGAACTATGCTTCCGCAGAGGTAGGGGAGCCAGCAGGCCAGAGGTGGATGAACGCAGTGCCCTCGTTTGGGTGTAGGGACTGATCAGAGCCTGAAGGTACGGAGGTGCCGTCCCCTCACAGTTCCGTAGGCAAGCACCATGGTCTTGTAGCAGATGCGAGCTTCAACTGGAAGCCAGTGGAGTGTGCGGAGGAGGGGGGTGACGTGAGAGAACTTGGGAAGGTTGAACACCAGACGGGCTGCGGCATTCTGGATGAGTTGTAGGGGTTTAATGGCACAGGCAGGGAGCCCAGCCAACAGCGAGTTGCAGTAATCCAGACGGGAGATGACAAGTGCCTGGATTAGGACCTGTGCCGCTTCCTGTGTAAGGCAGGGTCGTACTCTCCGAATGTTGTAGAGCATGAACCTACAGGATCGGGTCACCGCCTTGATGTTAGCGGAGAACGACAGGGTGTTGTCCAGGGTCACGCCAAGGCTCTTCGCACTCTGGGAGGAGGACACAACGGAGTTGTCAACCGTGATGGCGAGATCATGGAACGGGCAGTCCTTCCCCGGGAGGAAGAGCAGCTCCGTCTTGCCGAGATTCAGCTTGAGGTGGTGATCCGTCATCCATACTGATATGTCTGCCAGACATGCAGAGATGCGATTCGCCACCTGGTTATCAGAAGGGGGGAAAGGAGAAGATTAGTTGTGTGTCGTCAGCGTAGCAATGATAGGAGAGGCCATGTGAGGATATGACAGAGCCAAGTGACTTGGTGTATAGCGAGAATAGGAGAGGGCCTAGAACTGAGCCCTGGGGGGACACCAGTGGTGAGAGCACGTGGTGCAGAGACAGCTTCTCTAATAATAAGGAATGTGAAATATTTTACTTTTGATACTTATGTACAGTATATTTAAAACCAAAGACTTTTAGACTTTTACTCATGGAGTATTTTACTGGGTGACATTCACTTTTACTTCAGTCATTTTTTACTAAGGTATCTTTACTTTTACTCAAGTTTGACAATTGGGTACTTTATCCACCACTGGCTATCGTATAAACATATTAAATACCTATGAAAGTAAATACATCAAAGACATGTTTTATATCAACAATACTATTATATTATTCCTATACTGTATATATAAACATTAATAAAATATATATAAAAGGATGGCTCTCTTAGTAGGGCAATGACCCCATAACTGTCCTGACACATTGATTTAACCTTTTACTGCAGTGGGCTAAATCAGGGTCACACAGAGTGATTCTTGGTAGTCTTAAACAAATCCACATTTGAAGCAAAGTATACACCTCACACACATGGTAATGGCCTTAAAAAAAGAAGACACGTGTACCATGTCAGATATAGAGTTGAAATGTATTGCATTTTGAGTTTGCATCCAAATATTTCACTTTATATACACCACAGAATACTGAAATACAACAAAACAGTTTGACATAGAAACACCAGATTTTCGGCAACAAAAAAATATATACCTTTATAAATTATGAAATTATGAAACATATTAATAATATTCCACCCATGGTCTTTGGACCAGAGGGAACAGTGCCCCCTGCTGGCGTTCCAACACCACTTGTTCTGGTTATGGTGTCCCATACAAGGGGCCAACCCTGCTTCAGAGGCAAGCCTGCAGAGGGGTTGCAGGTTGGCACAGCTTCCAGCTTCCAGCACCAGACAAAGACTGATCAAGTGCTAGTGGTGGTAGGTGGAGAGAGAGTCTCAATGGAACGTTGATTCTGACGCTGTTGGTTTCTGTAGGAGAGAAGAAGGTGTGCTGATTAACCCTCTGAGATACGTGGCAGAACATATACTGTACTCTGTCAAGCTTCAAACCATTCTTAATTCAGGGAAAATATATGGCCCATGTTCTATAAGCCAAGGGCACACAGAGAGACAGTAAAGATAGATATATATATAATAATATAATATGCCATTTAGCAGACGCTTTTATCCAAAGCAACTTACTGTCATGCGTGCATACATTTTATTTTTATTTTTTTTTGTATGGGTGGTCCCGGGATCGAACCCACTACCTTGGCGTTACAAGCGCCGTGCTCTACCAGCTGAGCTACAGAGGACCACATATATATATAACTGTATAACTTAGATTTGTGTGGGTAAATGTTGTGAAATTGTTAGATATTACTTGTTATATATATTACTGCACTGTCAGAGCTAGAAGCACAAGCCCGCAATAACATCTGCTAAACACGTGTATGTGACCAATAAAATGTGATTTGATATGTATATACACTGTAGGCACCGAGTGTTCAAACATTAGGAACACCTTCCTAATATTGAGTTGCATCCCCCACTCCCCTCTTTGTCCTCAGAACAGCCTCAATTCATCGGGGCATGGACTCTGCGAGGTGTCGAAGGCGTTTCACAGGGATCTGGCCAATGTCCAATGCTTCCCACAGTTGTGTCAAGTTGGCTGGCTGTCCTTTGGGTGGTGGACCATTCTTGATAAACACGGTAAACTGTTGAGCGTGAAAAACCCAGCAGCGTTGCAAATATTGACACTAACCGGTGTGCCACCTACTACCATACACCGTTCAAAGGCACTTAAGTATTTTGTCTTGCCCATTCACCCTCTGAATGGCACACATACACAATCCATGCCCTCAATTGTCAAAAGGCTTAAAAGTTAACCTGTCTCCTCCCCTTCATCTACATTGGTTGAAATGGATTTAACAAAAGGAAGAGGAAAGGGAAAGGGGGATATCTAGTCAGTTGTACAACTGAATGCATTCAACTGAAATGTGTCTTCCGCATTTAACCTGATCTGAATCAGAGAGGTGTGGAGGGCTGTCACGCCCTGGCTCTAGGGACTCTTTTATGTTGAGCCAGGGTGTGTAGAGTCTATGTTTTGTGCTCTTTGTTTTCCATTCTGGTTATTGTATTTCTATGTTGGCCAGAGTGGTTCCCAATCAGAGGCAACGAGTCTCAGCTGTTGCTGGTTGTCTCTGATTGGGAACCATATTTAAACAGTCTGTTTTCCTCAGTGTTTGTGGGATCTTGTTCCGTGTTCCTAGTAGGTTGTGTTTGAGCTAAGGACGTCACGTATCGTTTTTGTTATTTTGTTCGTGCATCACTAAATAAATATGTTTGCATTTAACGCTGCACATTGGTCCTCTGTTCCCGACGATCGTGACAGAAGATCCCACCAAAACTGGACCAAGCAGCGTGTCCAGGAGCCATCGCCAGGGGAATCGCTAGCGGATCTCCGTGGCAACCTCGACTGGGTCAAGCTTAGTGAGGAGCAGAGAGGGTGGACTTGGGAGCAGTGGAGGAAGAGTCTCGACTGGGTCAAGCCAAATGAAGAGCAGAATGGCTGGAGTTGGAAGCAGAAGAGCGAGAGTTGGCCGAGAACTATAGAGGCCTGGCCTACGGGGAGGAGAGAACCCCAGAATTTTTTTAGGGGGCTCACGCCGTGGACGACGGGGCAGCAGGAGGCCGCTGGCGGAGCGGTCCAGCGGGTGTGCAGAGGAGGCCGCACAGGTTAAGGGGGCCACTGGTCACAGAGGAGAGGGAAAGTGTGGAGGCACGGCGAGAGGTACTGGGGTGTGTTACCAGTCCGGTCCGGCCCGTCCTGATCCCTGCATAGGGCCAGTGGTGTGTGTCCCCAGTACGGTCCGGCCTGTTCCTCGCGATCGAGCCTGTGGTGCATGTCGCCAGCCCGGCCCGGCCTGTTCCTGCTCCCCGCACCGAACCTATGGGGCGCGTCGCCAGCCCGGCCCGGCCTGTTCCTGCTCCCCGCACCAAGCCTATGGTGCGCGTCGCCAGCCCGGCCCAGCCTGTTCCTGCTCCCGCACCAAGCCTTGGTGCGCTGCCGCCAGCCCGGTCCGGCCTGTTCCTGCTTCCCGCACCAAGCCTATGGTGCGCTTTCAGTCAGCCCGGCCTCGCCTGTTCCTGCTCCCCACACCAAGCCAGTGGTGTGCGTCGCCAGTCCGGCACGCCCGTGCCTGCTCCACCGGTGCCTGGTCCGGTACCGGTCAGCTGCTCCACACCGGAGCTAGAGCAATCCGCTCCACCAGTGTTCAGTCCAGCTCCGGCCAGCAGGACCGGACCAGGGGTACTGTGGGGGGTTAGTTCATCACATTTCTGCCCTGCTAGAGCTGCCCCGGTCAACTGTAAGTGCTGTTATTGTGAAGTGAAAATGTCTAGGAGCAACAACGGCTCAGCCGCAAAGTGGTAGGGCACACAACCTCACAGAACTGGATCGCACTGCTTGAAGCGCATAGCGCGTAAAGTCATCTGTTGCAACACTCACTACCGAAAGTTCCAAACTGCCTCTGGAACAGGGCCGGCCCTGGACGTTCTGCCGCCCTAGGTGTGAAAAATAATCTGCCCTGGTTTTAACCAAACACACCAAGCCCTTCCTAGGCACTGAGGTATTTAATCAGTGCATGCGACAGTATTGGAGTATTTGGCTATACCGACATCTATGGATAGCATAATTGTGTCTGTCAAACAGGTAGGCTTACCACTTATTTTTTGGAATAGGAAGAAATAAGAAACTTACTTTAACCCCCTGCATCGGAGAGTTAAAATGTTGCTATCACTTTGCAGCCAACTACCTATAGTAGAAAACCGAGTTTATTATTAATAATATGCCACCTGTTAGCCCACATGGCACGATCCCATAATTGTTACAATTACAATAAATATATTATATAAACATATTTAAAATATATTTTAATATTCATTTTACATTTTACATTTACATTACATTTACATTTACATTTGTGGAACTGCAAAAAAGAGTGAGATCATTTGAGCTTTAGAAACAAGTGCTTTCACATATGCATGAGCGGGCCTCAAGCTTTCGCTGGAGCAGTGTAAAATTGTCACGCTTGTTCATAGACGGGTCAGACCAAGGCGCAGCGTGATATGCATACATGTTTATTCTAAACTTAATAAACATCGACAAAACAATAAACCAACGAAACGTGACGTCCAAAGGTAACACACAACAAACCTCACACGGAACAAGATCCCACAACACCTACTTGCCAATAGGCTGCCTACAGATGCTCACCAATCAGAGACAACGAGCGACAGCTGCCTCTGATTGGGAAACACACCCGCCAAGCATAGAACTACAAAACCTAGATCACAAACATAGAAAATACAACATAGAAAAACACACCCTGACTCAACAAATAAGAGTCCCCAGAGTCAGGCCGTGACAGTACCCCCAAAGTGCGGACTCCGACCGCACAACCTTTACTTAACAGGGTAGGGGCCAGGCGGATCCGGCTCCAGGCGTGACAACCACCTATTCTCCGCCTCCTGTTGCGCCCTGGTCTGGTCTGGACCTCGGCCTGCTGCTTCCCCTCTCCTTCCTCCCACTATACTCCAAGCCCTGTCTTGACCCTGGTGTGGGAGACCCCGAACCTGGAGAGGGGATGACGTCTGGGTCTGGACTGGAGCCGCTGACCGGAGCTGGACCTGGCACCGGTGGAGCGGACTGCTCAGGCTCCCGACAGGAGCCGCTGACCGGATCTGTAATGGACCCCCGGTGGAGCGGACTGCTCTGCCCGAGTGGAGCCGCTGACCGGAGCTGGATCAGGCACAGGTGGAGCGGACTGCTCTGGCTCGAGTGGAGCAGCTGACCGGAGCTGGATCAGCCACCGGTGGAGCGGACTGCTCTGGCCCGGACTGGAGCTGCCGACTGGTGCCGACCAGGCACCGGTGGAACGGGCACGGCCGCGGCCGACTGGACACACTCACCACTGGTCTGGTGCGAGGAGCAGGCACGGGCTCGAGCCGGACTAGGAACATGCACCACTGCCTTGGTGCGAGGAGCAGGAACAGGCCGGGCCGGGCTGGGAACACGCACCACTGGTTTGGTGCGAGGAGCAGGAACAGGCCGGGCCGGGCTTGCGACGCACCACTGGCTTGGTGCGAAGAGCAGGAACAGGCCGGGCCGGGACTGATGGCGCACCACTGGCTTGGTGCGAGAGCAGGAACAGGCCGGGCCGGGCTGGGAACACGCACCACTGGTTTGGTGCGAGGAGCAGGAACAGGCCGGGCCGGAGCGACGCGCACCACTGGCTTGGTGCGAAGGGCAGGAACAGGCCGGGCCGGGCTGGGAACACGCACCACTGGTTTGGTGCGAAGAGCAGGAACAGGCCGGGCCGGGCTGGCGATGCGTACCACTGGCTTGGTGCGAAGAGCAGGAACAGGCCGGGCCGGGCGGCGACGCGCACCACTGGCTTGGTGCGAGGAGCAGGGACAGGCCGAGCCGGGTGCCGCGCACCACTGGCTTGGTGCGAGGAGCAGGAACAGGCCGGGCCGGGTTGGGAACACGCACACTGGCTTGGTGCGAGGAGCAGGAACAGGCCGGGCCGGGCTGGGCCGCGCACCACTGACTTGGTGCGAGGAACAGGCCGGGCCGGGCTGGGAACACGCACCACTGGTTTGGTGCGAGGAGCAGAACGGGCCGCACCGGACTGTGGAGGCGGACTGGAGGTCTGAAGCGGAGAACTGGCACAACCCGCTCCTGGCTGGATGCCTACTTCCGCACAGTGCATGAGTGAGGCATTAGCACAGGACGCACAGGGCTGTTCACGCGCACTGGCGATACAGTACGAGAACCGGCGCAGGATATGCGGGACCGAGGAGGCATACTGAGACCAGGAGCGTTGAGCCGGCACACCCCCATCCTGGCTGGATGCCCATCTTCGCACGGCACGTGCGTGGTGCTAGCACAGGACGTACAGGACTGTGCCGGCACACTGGCGACACAGCACGTAGCTCCACATAACACGGAGCCTTCCCAGTCACACGCCTCCTCGCGTGAGTTCGGGGAGTTGGCTCTGCTTCTAACACTCAGGCTCCGCTAACCACCCTTTAGCCCCCCAAAAATTTTCTTGGGGCTGTCTCTCTGCCTTCTTCCTCGGCCGGCGCCTTCTGCGTTGCCGCTGCTCCTCTCTAACCGGGCCTCCACTATCTCCTCCCAAGGACGGCGATCCATCCTGGCCTGAATCTCCTCCCATGTCCAGGATCCCTTTCCTTCCAGGATCTCCTCCCATGTCCAGGCTGTCTGCTCCTGGACACGCTGCTTGGTCCTCGTTGGTGGGATCTTCTGTCACGTCTCGTTCATAGACGGGTCAGACCAAGGCGCAGCGTGATATGCATACATGTTTATTTTAAACTTAATAAACAACGACAAAAACAATAAACCAACGAAACGTGACGTCCAAAGGTAACACACAACAAACCTCACATGGAACAAGATCCCACAACACCTAATTGCCAATAGGCTGCCTAAGTATGCTCCCCAATCAGAGACAACGAGCGACAGCTGCCTCTGATTGGGAAATACACCCGGCCAAACATAGAACTACAAAACCTAGATCACAAACATAGAAAATACAACATAGAAAATCACACCCTGACTCAACAAATAAGAGTCCCCAGAGTCAGGGCGTGACAAAAATAAGCTTTATGTCAATGACCCAGCCTTAATGATTTTCGATTATTTACATAGCGAATATGATTGTCCATCATCACTTTCAGCATTTATTTATTTATTCTCCGCCTAGAGTGGCCTCTTTCCTCTGCAGTCAGCGATGTTCTCTAGGTAGCTGTCCATCGTCCTGAAATCAAATCATCTGAGAGAGACAGAGAGAGGGGAGAGAGGGGAGAGAGAGAGAGAGAGAGATTAGGATGTAGTCTATTTACATCTTTAAAAAATACAAAGTAAACAGGTGATAGATAATTGAGTAATCTTACAAAAAATTTGAGTGTATAATCAACGCTTACCTTTTATTCAAAGACAAGTTGACTCGTCTGGCCTTCCTGGCAGCAAAAACATGCACTGCTTGTTGGAGGTTGATTTCATAAGACAACTCGTGCTCAATTGATATAGTGGCGTAGTCCATTGAGTCTCTCTTGACTCATAGTAGAGCACAGGCAGTTTTTGATGAGTTTGAGCTTGGAAAAATATTTGAATGCTTTCAAATCACTTCACACTGTCTGCTGGATCTCTTGTGCTAGCATGTCAATGATTTCGCTTCTGGATTATTTTACCGAGGTAGTGACATGTTTCTTTGGACTGTACTCTCCTTACATGTTCCTTCATGATTCTATCAAAGATACCCAGCATTTCCACAAACTTCAGAAAGTTCCCATTATTTGCCTGCCTCAGCCTATCGGTGGTCCCACGTAACGCAATGTTCTGGATGGCCATTACGCGTATCAGGGCTATGAGCCTCTGCAACACCTGTTGCCAGTGGAGAGTCTCTTCGTCTATAGCCTGTTGGGCTTGGGCATCGATAGTTTGCTTGGACACCAGCCTGATCTCCAGCTCCTTCCACCTTTGGAAACTATCTAGGTGGTCATACAACTTCTCATGCGAGCTGAGGAGGTGGCACAGATTCTTCCATCCCTGACCAGGGGCGCCGAAGGGCGGCAGTTAATTGTCAAAATGCCGCCCCAAATTCAAGTGCCACCATAGGCGGCTGCCTAATCTTGCCTAATGGGAGGGCCAGCCCTGCTCTGGAAGCAACGTCAGCACAAGAACAGTTCGTCTGGAGCTTAATTAAATGGGTTTCCATGGCCGAAAGCAGCCACACACAAGCCTAAGATCACTATGGGCAATGCTAAGCGTCAGCTGAGTGGTGTAAAGCTTGCCAACATTGGACTCTGGAGCAGTGGAAATGCATCATCGATGCAACAGTTTGGGAAGGCCCTTTCCTGTTTCAGCGTGACAATGCCCCGTGCACAAAGCGAGGTCCATACAGAAATGGTTTGTCGAGATCAGTGTGGAAGAACTTGACTGAGCTGCACAGAGCCCTGACCTCAACCCCATCGAACACCTTTGGGATGAATTGGAACGCCGACCGCAAGCCAGGTCTAATTGCCCAACATCAGTGCCCGACCTCACTAATGCTTGTGGCTGAATGGAAGCAAGTCCACGCAGCAATGTTCCAACATCTAGTGGAAAGCCTTACCAGAGGCTGTTATAGCAGCAAAGGAGGGACCAACTCCATATTAATGCCCATGATTTTGGAATGAGATGTTTGACGAGCATGTAGTATTTAATTTAGATGATCTTGCTTTCATTCATTATGTTTAAATAATCATGCTTCTCCTATTGCTGACAAAAGGGGCTTCAGCTTGCCGCACAGCTGGGTCATTGCGAGGGATCTTCTTCATGAGGTCTCGTGTTTTTGTGATTGATTTATTAAATCCAAATTCTTTTACCATCATTACTGTTACGTCCAGTTGTTTTGCATGTTCCAGTTTTCCCCGGGATTTCACGCAAAAGGTGTTTCAGTTTCTTGAATTCATCTTCAGTGAGTTCACACAAGATGTTGTTGAGCGTCTCCTCCCAATCATTTTGGGTGATTCCTAATATGATAGAAATATAGGATAATAATTTAGAGCTCAAAAAAATTGTTTTTTTGATTAAAATAACAGCATCAAATACTTTGGGTGTATAATTAGCCCTCCCTGTACAATAACTGTATTGTATTATATTATATAATCTTCTCGAAAAATACGGTGGTGTAAAGTACTTAAGTAACATACCCCAAAAACTACTTAAGTAGTATTTTAAAGTATCTGTTCTTTACTATTTATATTTATTTTCCTAAAGAAAATAATGTACTTTTTTACACCATACATTTTCCATGACACCCAAAAAGTACTTGTTACATTTTGAATGCCTAGCAGGACAGGAAAATAGTACCATTCACACACATCAAGAGAACATCACTGATCATCCCTACTGCCTCTTATCTGGCAGACTCACTAAACACAAATGCTTCGCTTATAAATTATGTCTGAGAGTTGGAGTATGCCCTGACTATCAGTAAATAGAAGGAAAAAATTATAATAATATATATATATATATATATATACACTGCTCAAAAAATAAAGGTTACACTAAAATAACACATCCTAGTGTCACGGTTTCGCCGAGGCGGCTCCTCCTCCTTGTTCGGGCAGGTTTTGCCAGTCGTCGTCTCCGGAGTACTAGCTGCCACCGCTCTATGTTTCTTGTTTGATTGGTTTTGTCTGTTAGTCACACCTGTTTTGTGTTATGTCTCATTTAGCACCCTATTTAGTTTCCTTGTTGTTAGTTTAGTGTTGTGTGTAATTGTTCGTGTCGTGTTGTTGCGCTTACCCGTGTCGGTACGCTATTTTCATAGCTTCCTCCTTTAGGAGAGTATTTTCGCACCTGTGTGTGCGTCGCCTATTTACGCCTGTGTGCGTCCTTTTGCCTCCGGGCTGTTTGGATTATTTTTGTGTGCTCTAGTAAAGTCTTGTTGGACTTATCCTCTGCTTCCTGCGCCTGATTCTACACTACACCAATCCACAGCAACGTGACAGAATTACACACCTTTCATGGAATCAGCAGGAGCACCCGCCGACATCATGGAGGAGCGTCTCCTTGGTCAAGAGCACCGAATCAACCAGATCGGGCACGCCTTGGAGGGCGTCATGGACACCCTTCGTCGATGGGAAACCAGCGGGGTTCCCACAGCCCCACCTATCGCACCATCACCACCGGACAGCCAGCCCGGTCCATCGACCGGAACCCAGTGGGATTCGGCTCTCGCCTCCCGAGGGCGTATGACGGCACCGCTGCCGGGTGTCAGGGGTTCCTCTTAGAAGTGGAGCTCTACCTTGCCACCATACACCCGGCGCCCTCGGGATACGAGAGCGTTTCCGCCTCATCTCCTGTCTCACCGGCAAGGCGTTGGAGTGGGCCAAGACGCCGAATGGAGGGGGAATAGACGCCGCCACAGTCACCTATGCGGAGTTCTCCCGCCGCTTCCGCAGTCTTCGACCATCCACCAGAGGGGAAGGCGGCGGGGGAGCGTCTATTCCACCTCCGACAGGGGATGAGGAGCGCTCAAGAGTTTGCGCTGGAGTTCCGGACTCTAGCGGCTGATGCTGGGTGGAATGAGAAGGCCCTCATAGACCACTTAGATGTAGCCTTCGGGAGGACGTCCCGCAGGGAGTTAGCATGCAGGGACACTACACTAACATTTGACCAGCTGGTGGACATGGCCATTCGACTGGACACCCTGCTTGCACCCGCGGACGTCCCAGGGGGGACCTCCCATTCCACCCTCCAGCGCTCCGAGCAGAGATCCGATGGAGCTTGGAGGTGCTGGCGCTAGAGGGAGAAGAGGTAGGAGCCCGAGGGGGGCAGTCTCCTGCACCATGTGGCCGCGGAGGGCACACGCGGCTAGGTGCTGGGGGAGGGTCCCCTGGTGAGGGAGATGGCAGGTCATACAGTGGGGAGTCCTCCCCAGGCGAGTAGGCGCCCTACTTACCCAGAGCTTTCTGTCGTACACATTACATTACCTGTTTGTTTCCCACAGGTTGCACCTCGTTCCCAGCATAAGGCGCTAGTCGATTCAGGCGCAGCTGGGAATTTTGTAGATCGGAAATTCTGTGTTAAGTTAGGGATTCCCCTCCTTCCAGCTCAAAAGCCCTTTCCTGTACATGCCTTAGATAGTCGTCCGTTAGGATCTGGGTTGATTGGGAGGTCACAGCGCCACTTTAGGATGATGACGCAGGGGGGTCATGAGGAGACGATTCAACTCTATCTGATCGACTCTCCTGCGTATCCGTGTACTGGGGCTTCCCGGTTGATTACCCATGATCCTACTATTTCGTGAGAGAAGGCTCTTAAAGGGTGGTCTGCTCAGTGTGAGGGGTTATGTCTGGGTGTTTCCGTAGGGGCGACCTCGTGGGGAGTCCGAACCAGATGCCAGCACTGCACATTCCTCCTGAGTATGAGGATTTGGCGCCGTGTTTAGTAAGACCAGAGCGGCACGGTTGCCACCTCATAGACAGGGGGATTGTGCGATAACCTCCAGAGCAGGAGCCGCGTCCGCGGAGCCATGTGTATCCTTTGTCACAGGAGGAGAAAAGGGCAATGGAAACTTACATTGCCGAGTCTCTGAGACAGGGATACATACGGTCCCTCCACTTCTCCCCGTCCTCAAGCTTCTTTTTTGTGAAGAAAAAGGATGGAGGTTTGCGTCCGTGTATTGATTACTGCGGTCTCAATCAGGTAACTGTGAAATATAGTTATCCACTCCCGCTGATTGGGACCATGACGGAGTCATTACACGGGGCACGGTTCTTCACAAAATTGGACCTCAGGAGCGCATATAACTTGGTGCGCATTAGGGAGGGCGATGAGTGGAAGACAGCATTTAGTACTACCTCCGCCATTACGAGTATCTCATCATGCCATATGGGTTAATGAATGCTCCATCAGTCTTCCAATCGTTTGTAGATGAAATTTTCCGGGACATGCAGGCGCAGGGAGCAGTGGTGTACATAGATGATATTCTTGTGTACAGTTCTACTCGGCCGAGCATGTAGCCCTGGTGCGCAGGGTATTGAGGAGACTGTTGAGCATGACCTGTATGTCAAAGCTGAGAAATGTCTGTTCTTTCAGGAGTCAGTTTCCTTTTGGGTTACCAGTTGTCTGCGTCAGGGGTGAGAATGGAGGTGGACCGAGTGGCAGCCGTCGCGTAATTGGCAAACCCCAACTACGGTTAAAGAGGTGTAGCGGTTCTTGGGTTTTGCGAATTACTACCGGAGGTTTATCCGGGGTTTTGGACAGGTGGCAGCTCCCATAACGTCTCTTCTGAAGGGGGTCCGTGCGCTTGCAGTGGTCGGCTGAGGCGGACAGGGCCTTTGGGAGACTGAAGGACCTGTTTACCTCGGCACCGGTGTTAGCGCACCCGGATCCCACTTTACCCTTCCAAGTTGAGGTGGACGCGTCTGAGGCCGGTATCGGGGCAGTTCTCCAACGATCCGGTACACCACACCAAGCTCCGCCCCTGTGCTTTTTATTCTAAGAAGCTCAGTCCGTGGAGCGGAATTATGACGTAGGGGACAGGGAGCTGTTAGCCGTAGTACAGGCCCTAAAGGTGTGGAGGCATTGGCTTGAGGAGGCTCAGCACCCTTTCCTCATTCTGACCGACCATCGTAACCTGGAATACATTCGGGCAGCTAGGAGACTGAATCCTCGCCAGGCTCGATGGACTATGTTTCTCGCCCGGTTTGTGTTCAAGATCACTTACATCCCTGGGTCCCAGAACGGGAAGGCAGATGCTCTGTCCCGTCGGGTATGACACGGAGGAGAGGTGCGTGGAGTCCATTCCCATACTACCGGAGTCTTGTCTGGTGGCACCGGTGGTGTGGGAGGTCGATGCGAGATCGGCGGGCGTTACGCACCGACCCTAGTCCTCCACAGTGTCCGGTGGGTCGGGCGTACGTCCCGCCGAGGTCCGGGATCGGCTGATTTATTGGGCTCACACGCCCTCCTCTGGACATCCAGGTATTGGCCGGACAGTGCACTGCCTTAGTACGAAGTACTGGTGGCCAACGTTAGCCAGGATGTGAGGGTTTATGTCTCCTCCTGCTCAGTGTGTGCCCAGTGTAAGGCGCCCAGACACTTGCCCAGGGTAAATTACAGCCCCTGCCCGTTCCACAACGACCCTGGTCTCACCTCTCGGTGGATTTTGTTACCGATCTTCCCTCCTCACAGGGGGAATACCACCATCCTGGTCGCTGTGGATCGGTTCTCGAAGGCCTGTCGCCTCCTTCCCATGCCGGGTCTTCCTACTGCCCTACAGACCGCCGAGGCTCTATTTACTCACGTCTTCCGGCATCACGGGGTGCCCGAGGATATAGTGTCCGATCGAGGCTCCAGTTTACCTCCAGAGTCTGGAGAGCATTTATGGAACGCTTGGGGGTCTCGGTGAGCTTTTACCGGGTTACCACCCGGAGAGTAATGGGCAGGTCGAACGAGTCAACCAGGATGTGGGTAGGTTTCTGAGGTCATATTGTCAGGGCCGGCCGGAGGAGTGGGCGAGATATGTGCCCTGGGCCGAGATGGCACAGAACTCTCTCCGCCACTCCTCCACGAGACTAACCCCTTTCCAGTGTGTGTTAGGTCCAGCCGGTTCTGGCACCGTGGCATGAGAGCCAGATCGAGGCCCCCGCTGTGGATGAGTGGGTGCGGCGCTCGGAGGAGACGTGGAACGCTGCACACGTCCATCTGCAGCGTGCCATACGTCGACAGAAGACGAGCGCCGACCTACACCGCAGTGAGGGGCCAGTGTACGCACCTGGAGATCGAGTCTGGCTCTCAACCAGAAACCTGCCCCTCCGCCTGCCCCTGCCGGAAGCTGGGTCGGCGGTTTGTGGGGCCTTTTTAAAGTCCTGAGGAGATTGAACGAGGTGTGTTACAGGTTAGAACTACCTATTGATTACAAGAATATTAACCCCTCGCTCCATGTGTCTCTCCTCAGGCCGGTGGTAGCTGGTCCACTCCAGGACTTGAGATTGAGAGACTCCTCCGCCCCGTTGGACATCGAGGGGCTCCGGCGCACAATGTTCGGACCATCCTGGATTCGAGACGCGGATGGGGTCTCCAATATCTCGTGGAGTGGGAGGGGTCGGTCCGGAGGAGCGGTGCTGGGTACCGAGGAGGGACATTCTGGATCCGTCCCTGATGACCGAATTCCATCGTGGGTCATCCCACGCGCCCTGCTCCGCTCCCTCCTGGTCGCCCCCGAGGCCGAGGCGGCGCGCGAAGCTGGAGCCGCGGGTCAAGGGGGGGTTACTGTCACGGTTTCGCCGAGGCGGCTCCTCCTCCTTGTTCGGGCAGGTTTCGCGGTCGTCGTCTCCGGAGTACTAGCTGCCACCGCTCTATGTTTCTTGTTTGATTGGTTTTGTCTGTTAGTCACACCTGTTTTGTGTTATGTCTCATTTAGCACCCTATTTAGTTTCCTTGTTGTTAGTTTAGTGTTGTGTGTAATTGTTCGTGTCGTGTTGTTGCGCTACCCGTGTCGGTACGCTATTTTCATAGCTTCCTCCTTGTGTTTAGGAGAGTATTTTCGCACCTGTGTGTGCGCGCTTATTTACGCCTGTGTGCGTCCTTTTGCCTCCGGGCTGTTTGGATTATTTTTTGTGTGCTCTAGTAAAGTCTTGTTGGACTTATCCTCTGCTTCCTGCGCCTGATTCTACACCACACCAATCCACAGCAACGTGACACCTAGATCTGAATGAATGAAATAATCTTATTAAATACTTTTTTCTTTACATAGTTGAATGTGCTGACAACAAAATCACACAAAAATTATCAATGGAAATCAAATGTATCAACCCATGGAGTCTTGGATTTGAGTCACACTCAAAATTAAAGTGGAAAACCACACTACAGGCTGATCCAACTTTGATGTAATGTCCTTAAAACAAGTCAAAATGAGGTTCAGTAGTGTGTGTGGCCTCCACGTGCCTGTATGACCTCCCTACAACGCCTGGGCATGCTCCTGATGAGGTGGCGGATGGTCTCCTGAGGGATCTCCTCCCAGACCTGGACTAAAGCATCCACCAACTCCTGGACAGTCTGTGGGTGCAACGTGGCGTTGGATGGAGCGAGACATGATGTCCCAGATGTGCTCAATTGGATTCAGGTCAGGGGAACGGGCGGGCCAGTCCATAGCATCAATGCCTTCCTCTTGCAGGAACTGCTGACACACTCCAGCCACATGAGGTCTAGCATTTACTTGCATTAGGAGGAACCCAAGGCCAACCGCACCAGCATATGGTCTCACAAGGGGTCTGAGGATCTCATCTCGGTACCTAATGGCAGTCAGGCTACCTCTGGTGAGCACATGGAGGGCTGTGTGGCCCCCAAAGAAATGCCACCCCACACCATGACTGACCCACCACAACCCGGTCATGCTGGAGGATGTTGCAGGCAGCAGAACGTTCTCCACTGCATCTCCAGACTCTGTCACATGTGCTCAGTGTGAACCTGCTTTCATCTGTGAAGAGCACAGGGGCGCCAGTGGCGAATGCCAATCGTGGTGCTCTCTGGCAAATGCCAAACATCCTGCACGGGTGTTGGGCTGTAAGCACAACCCCCACCTGTGGAAGTCGGGCCCTGTCTCCTGGTAGCGCCTCCATGCTCTGGACTCTTGGACGAGATGGGTCCCATTATGCCTGGCGAAAACCAAACACTGCATTCCACAGTAAGAACATCATACCAAAGGTCAAGCATGGTGGGGGTGGTGTGATGGTTTGGGGATGCTTTGCTGCCTCAGGACCTGGACGACTTGCCTTAATAGAAGGAACCATGAATTCTGCTCTGTATCAGAGAATTCTACAGGAGAATGTCAGACCATCCGTCTGTGAGCTGAAGCTGAAGCGCAGCTGGGTCATGCAGCAAGACAATGATCCAAAACACACAATCAAGTCTACATGAAAATTGCTAAAAAGCAACAGATTGGAAGTTTTGGAATGGCCTAGTCAAAGTCCAGACCTAATCCCAATTGAGATGTTGTGGCAGGACCTGAAACGAGCAGGTCACGCTTGAAAACCCACACGTCACTGAGTTAAAGCAGTTCTGCATGGAAGAGTGGGCCAAAATTCCTCCACAGCGATGTGAGAGACTGATCAACAACTACAGGAAGCATTTGGTTGGAGACATTGCAGCTAAAGGTGGCACAACCAGTTATTGAGTGTAAGGGGGCAAATACTTTTTCACACAGGGGAATTGGGTGTTGCATAACTTTCTTTATGAAATAAATGAATTAAATATGTAATTGTTGTGTTATTTCTTCACTTATGTTCCCTTTATCTAATATTAGGTTTTGGTTGAAGATCTGATAACATTCAGTATCACAAATATGCAAAAGTAGAGAAAATTAGAAAGGGGGCAAATACTTTTTCATAGCACTGTATATATTGTGCTGGCTGATTTGTTTAACATAAGGAATGTGAAAATATTTATACTTTTACTTTTGATACTTAAGTATATTTAAAACCAAATACTTTTAGACTTTTACTGAAGTAGTATTTTACTGGGTTACTCACTTTTACTTGAGTAATTTTCTATTAATGTATCTTTACTTCTACTCAAGTATGACAATTGGCTACTTTATCCACCACTGGAAAAATACAACATAACGGTAAAGCACAATACATGTATTACTTATATTATGAACACTAACCTACATTTTTCAATACTAGCCTCTGACAATTTAAACTTCTAAACTTCTTCCACTAGCGTAAAAATACTTTTGGACAGCTGAAGCAAGTAGAACACTTTTCTTATTTTTAAGACAATACAATTGAACAATACCAAATTACCCAAGATTTTAGTTGTAGGGTTAAATAAACATTTGTGAATGGAGCTATTAAACTGGAGCCAGCCCCATTCCTCATCGTCATGGCAAACCAAGAGACAGGGCCTTTTCTATGCTTTTTATTTAATTATTTTCTATTTCTATTTTTATTGTTCAATAAATACACTGACCCCCCACCCCCACCACCATCCATATGTCATGGAAAGAGCAGGTGTTCTTAATGATTTGTATACTCAGTGTATATGGGTAGGCTTGTTCTGCCTCTGCCAGAATAACCAAGAATATCAATAAGCATACTTACTATTAGTGGACATTTCTTCAGTTGCTGTCAACTTGTCATGTGTTTGCTTCAACTCTTCTTTTGTTTGGTTCAACTCTTCTTCTTTTGGTTCAACTCTTCTTCTTTTTGGTTCAACTCTTCTTCTTTTTGGTTCAACTTTTCTTCTTTTTGGTTCAACTTTTCTTCTTTTTGGTTCAACTTTTCTTCTTTTTGGTTCAACTTTTCTTCTTTTTGGTTCAACTTTTCTTCTTTTGTTTCTTTGTCCTCTTCTGTCTGTTCATCATTTTTCTTTACTTTGGTTCTTAACTGATCAATATGAGCCTTTAATTCTTGTATTTCTTCAGTCTTCTGTTTAATGATCGTCTCCAGTTGTTCTATCTTCCTCTCACGGGATTTCAATGATTTCTTATTATTCTTATATCTTGACAGATGTAATTTAAGACTTTCATACTTCTTTTCAAGGTTTATTTTCAGAGATGTCTTTTTCTTCAGTATCTTCTCTGTGTCTGTCTCTTTCATGTTGAAATTCTCATGTTTGTTCTCAGCTATTGTTACCTCTAATTTCTCGATCAGATTCATACTCTGAACCTTGTGTGACTTTTTGTCAGAAAGACAAAAATACCTTCCTTCACATTTCTCTATCAACCCCTCAAGTTTAAATGTAGTAATGTATTCGTCAATAGGCATATTCTCCAATCCTTCCTTATTTGTGAACAGCACCACTGTATTATTCCATACTCTTTCAGTGAACATATCTTCAAACTTGCTCCTTTCTTCTTCTTCTTCTTCATTTGTGAGAATAGCTAGAGAGTCTGTACAACCGATTCTAATAACCAAGAGGACAGCGTTAGGTCCATCTGTAAATGACGACTGGACAGATTTTATAATCTGCTGTTTTGTCTCCTCAGTTAATAGTCCAGACCAACCTGGAGTGCGGATCACAGTAATTTTACGATTGCCTGTGATGGTATTTTTCTTCACAGCTTGTTTTCTCCATGATGTCCAGTAAGTGAATTCCTTTTTGTTCAGGATGATGTTTCCTGCATTATTCTTTCCAGCACCATGGCAACCAATAAGCACAAAATCCAGTTCTTCAAAAAGGACAACTGTTGGTGACAGGGTAATGACAAACCAAAAATATTGTTAGATGATTTTTTAAGAAGTTTGTTTCTAAAGAGATTAAGAATTTAATGATTTAATCAATATAACAAGTTCATACCATCTTTTGACTCATTCTCTCCAACCAATGGAATACTATCAGAGGCTATGGAGTGGACAGAGTATGGTTAACTATATAAAAATAACAAGTAACTGAACATGTTGGTGGCAACTAAGTAAAGAAACCTACCACTTGACCCAGATCCCATTTAAGCCACTGCAATGTCACATAGGACTCCCGTTGCTTTCAAAACCACTGTGTTCACTATTTGCTGCAGTGTCTACCGGTATTTGAATCCATGACAATGGCATCCTGGTTCTTCTCCATGTTATGTAAATCCTGGGAATATAAATAATAATTGACAGTCAAAAAAGCTTTAGAATTATAGTTAGTTATCTCCTTGGTGCCTTTATACGTGATACAGCACCTACCCACTGGGCATAGACGTCCGTTCAACATCTAGTTCTGATTTATATTAGGTTGAGTTGTCAACTAGCCATGAAATCAACATGAAACCAACAACAAATGTCACCATTTCATTAGATTTAGATTTAAAGTACAAAATGCCTTTACGTTGTAGACTTGAAAATCCAATCAGTTTTCCATGTTGATTCAACGTCACCAAATATAGTGTTTTGGGATGAAATGTGTAAACAACGTTGATTCAACCAGTTTTTGCCCACTGATATATTCCCACAGCAGTTAAATGTTGTTGCATAATGATTGTCTCTGACGTTCCCTTGTCTGCTTAGAGCGTGGCCTAAATTCCAAGGGCATGGTTTGGTTTTATATTTCAGTTGATAAGAAACTGCGTCATGTCATTGTCAACAAACACACACATACAACAACTGAGGATATAATATTTTCTCATTTTGAATGGTCCTCTTAAATACCACAAAAATTGGATATTTTATTTTGCATACTGCTTAGAAGGTCCAGTAACATATACTAATGCTTAGGCAATCAGCATATATATATATATATATATATATATATATATATATATATAATATCACAGTGCATTTCCCACTGAGAGGTTAGAGTTGTGTGATGAAATACTGCTAATAGCTGTTGAGATTAAATAGCCTACTGCATGAATTGTTGAGATTAAATACTGTTGAGATCAAATCAGATATTGTATGGAATATTTTTTAAATATCTACATTCATGAAGTACTGAAGATTAAGCTATTGAGTCGAATGTTTCTAAAGAGTAAACATTTCATGGTTTACCACATTCATGGTGGATCCCAGGTTTAGTCTGAGCATATAACGGCTCCATTTGGTGAGAGCACATGGCTAATGGAGTTTGTTTGAGCTGAAGTGAGACCTTAAGATAAAGGACGCCTGCCTCCTAGGCTGCATCACTTCCTCTGCCCCATTTTGTTTTCTTTGGTTTGTATGTTTGTCTGATTTTAACTAGCTTGGTTTTTTGAGTAAAAGGTAAGAGACAATTATATTTATGAAACAAAGCAATTGAACGGAATTGAGAAACAGGAATGTGTTGAAACGAAATAATCAAACATATATTTTTAAATACAAGTATTTTGATGTTTGCCTCTGCTTCACTCTGCTTGCCCAAACCAGACCTAGAACCTGCCACTTTTCCAACTTTTGACAATTTAATAATTGTAGACCCAGGGTTCTGAAGCAATGTCCCCTAAAATAAGTATTTTCCAGACGTTTCATTTACAGTACCAGTCAAAGGTTTGGACACACCTACTGATTCCAGGGTTTTTCTTTATTTTTACTATTTTCTACATTGTAAAATAATAGTTAAGACATCAAAACTATGAAAAAAACACATATGGAATCATGTAGTAACCAAAAAAGTGTTAACCTCTTAAGGATCAGACCCTTTTTTCAATCTTTGCCTAAAATGACATACCCTAATCCAACTGCCTGTAGCTCAGGACCTAAAGCAATGATATGCATATTCTTGATACCATTTGAAAGGAACTACTTTGAAGTTTGTGGAAATGTGAAATGAATGTAGGAAAATATAACACATTGATCTGGTAAAAGATAATACAAACAAAAAAACATGCGTTTTCAATTGTTTAGTTTATTCCATCATGTTTGAAATGCAAGAGAAAGGCCACAATATAATATTGCAGTTTAGGCACAATTTAGATTTTGACCACTATATGGCAGCAGTGTGTGTGCAAAGTTTCAGATTGATCCAGTGAAGAATTGCAATACTGAAATATTTTGCAAGTCTGCCCAAATGTGCCGAATTGGTCAATTGATACATTTTCTAGTACATAACTATAGAAAACATACAAAAATGATATGCTAATACAAAATGTAAGTTTAAACACTCCCAGGAATGTCATACATGACGGATCATTAGCTTTTACACTAACTTTCAAACATCTAGATGGCCGGGCGGGGTGGGTGTGGAGCCAGAGACAGCAGGGGTTCAAACTGTAGAACCCAGTTCCTACATTTGAATATAAAAATGTATTTTATCAAACAAAACTATGCTTTTTATTTCTTAGGATGACAAATCAGAGCAAGATTACTGAATGCAAGCACATTATTTACCTTCAGAGGTGAATGTATCAAACCAGTTGCAGTGATAATATTTGTTGTTTCACTGTAATAGCTATTGTAAATTGGACAGTGCAGTTAGATTAACAAGAATTTAAGCTTTTTGCCCATATAAAACATGTCTTTGTCCTGGAAAGTTTGCTGTTACTTACAACAGTCATGCTAATCACATTAGCGCACGTTAGCTCAACCGTCCGGTATATGGGACACCGATCCCGTAGAGGTTAAATTAATCAAAATACATTTTTTATTTGAGATTTTTCAAAGTAGCCACCCTTTGCCTCGATGGAAGCTTTGCACACTCTTGGCATTCTCTCAACCAGCTTCATGAGGTAATCACCTGGAATGCATTTCAATTAACAGGTGTGTCTTGGAATTTATTTCCTTCTTAATGCGTTTGAGCCAATCAGTTGTATTGTGACAAGGTAGGGGTGGCATACAGAAGATAGCCCTATTTGGTAAAAGACCAAGTCCATATTATGACAAGAACAGCTCAAATAAGCAACGAGAAATGACAGTCCATCATTACTTTAAAACTTTGAAAGTTTCTTCAACTGCAATCGCAAAAACCATCAAGCGCTATGATGAGTTACCTCTGCTGCAGAGGATAAGTTCATTAGAATAACTGCACCTCAGATTGCAGTCTAAATAAATGCTTCACTGTGTTCAAGTAACAGACACATCTCAAAATCAACTGTTCAGAGGAGACTGCGTGAATCAGGCCTTCATGGTCGAATTGCTGCAAAGAAACATTTTACATTTACGTCATTTAGCAGACGCTCTTATCCAGAGCGACTTACAGTTAGTGATTACATTATTATTATTATTTTTTTTTTATACTGGCCCCCGTGGAATCGAACCCACAACCCTGGCTGCAAACGCCATGCTCTATCAACTGAGCTACATCCCTGCCGGCCATTCCCCTCCCCTACCCTAGACGACGCTGGGCCAATTGTGCCCGCCATTAGTCTCCCGGTCGCGGCCGGCTGCGACAGAGCCTGGATTCGAACCAGGATCTCTAGTGGCACAGTTAGCACTGCGATGCAGTGCCTTAGACCACTGCGCCACTCAGGAGTGAAAACCACTACTAAAGGACACCAATAAGAAGAACAGACTTGCTTGGGCCAAGAAACACGAGCAATGGACATTAGACGGTGGAAATCTCTCCTTTGGTCTGATGAGTCCAAATTTGAGATTTTTTGTTTCCAACCGCCGTGTCTTTTGAGACGCAGAGTAGGTGAATGGATGATCTCCGCATGTGTGGTTCCCACCGTGAAGCATGGAGGAGGAGGTGTGATGGTGTGGGGGTGCTTTGCTGGTGACACTGTCAGTGATTTATTTAGAATTCAAGGCACACTTAACCAGCATGGCCACCACAGCATTCTGCAGCAATACGCCATTCTATCATTTGTTTGTCAACAGGACAATGACCAAACACCTCCAGGCTGTGTAAGGGCTTTTGACTAAGAAGGAGAGTGATATAGTGCTGCATCAGATGACCTGGCCTCCACAATCACCTGACCTCAACCCAATTGAGATGGTTTGGGATGAGTTGGACTGCAGAGTGAAGGAAAAGCAGCCAACAAGTGCTCAGCATATGTGGGAACTCCTTCAAGACTGTTGGAAAAGCATTCCAGGTGAAGCTGGTTGAGAGAGTGTAGTGTGTGCAAAGCTGTCATCAAGGCAAAGGGTGGCTACTTTGAAGAATCTAAAATCTAAAATATATTTTGATTTGTTTGACACTTTTTTGGTTACTACATGATTCCATATGTTTTATTTCATAGTTTTGATGTCTTCTCTATTATTCTACAATGTAGAAAATAGTACAAATAAAGAAAAACCCTTTAATGAGTAGGTGTCCAAACTCTTTATTGGTACTGCATGTTAATTTTAGATTCTGAATGAAATTTGAAAATACATATTTTCCGAACTTTGAAAAGACGTCTATACCGGACTTGTAAAATACGTATTTTCCGGATGTTGAAATAAGGTAAATTTCTTCGGGTTCTGAATGAAAGTTGAAAATCCATATTTTCTTGGTAAATTATTCTAATGACACATTTAACTGCATATAATAAAGTAAGCATTATATCACAATTATATTTTTGAATCAATTTATCATAGTAAAAAGGAGCCAACTGGAGATTGCAATATATAATATTTATTATTGCTCCCATATGTCATATGCTCCTATGTTAGCTTTTTGCAAAGCTTTGAAACTGGCAGAAATGATGTTCAAAGTAGTCAAACCTATAGAATTAACCAAATTAATATTTGGTCGGTTCGGACCAGACTAAATCTGAACGAATCATAGACGTATCTAGGCTATGTTTCACAAATTTGACCAACACAGTACAGTACGGCAAAGTACAGTACAGTAGAGTACAGTATGGTATGGTACGGTACAGGACAGTAGAGTTTTATTCTGTTGAGTACAGTAGAGTAGAGTACAGTACAGTACAATACAGTAGATTTTAATTCAGTGCTGTACTCCACTGTGCTCTACTGTACGCTACTTTTGTTTATCGTACTATAATTAACTGAACTCTGCTGTGCTCTACTGTACTGTGCTGTACTGTGCTGTCCAAACTTGTTAAAGATAGCCAAATCAGAACCAATCAAAGACGTCTATGTTTGGGCCAAATCAAGGCTGGTCCGAATGGACCAAATCTGAAACAATTATAGATGTGTGTCTCTGTTTGAGCCAAATATAGATCCGGACCTGACGTCTATGGATGATGAAACCAAGGCCGGCCTGGACCACACCCAAAAAATGACAGCCAAAATACTTTGCCGTCGGTCCGTCGCTTTGTGGGTCAGGTCATTACCAACTGCACATAGTTCGCCATAGTCTAGAAGTTAGTAAACTGAAGCTAAGCAATGAGAAATCAATTTGAATCTGGATTAATTTAAAGGGGCAATCTGCGGTTGCTATATTAATTTTGTACTTATAAATTAATGCTATGTACCCATTGATTTTTGAAGAATATAACTTATAAATGCCTCATGAGCTTATTTAAACTGTTGTACAACATCAGAATCCAAAGTATAAGCTTGTTTTACTCCAACGTTTTGTAAACCATGTAAATGTAAACAAACACTGTTTAGCCTGAAAACATGGTTAAAACTATATCATTTTGATATCATGGATGGTCAATCGTTGCATCCATAGCTCTATGAATTTGAGAGTGGTAACATTTCTTAAGGCCCATCCCTCAACTTTTTAACAAAACAGAGGCGGGGTTTGGCTTTGTTATTTTTTGCACTGTGGATTGGCACTTGATTTAAAAACTGTCTGCGACAGCGCCCCATAATGTTATATAAAATATGTTCTACATAATTGTACCTTTTCAAACTGTGGTGTCTGCATATGCAAACATCTCTTTCTTTCTCTCTATACTTTGGAAAACATTTTTTTAACGTTACAGCCTTATTCTAAAATTGATATATATTTTTTCATCAGCAATCTACACACAATACCCCATAATGACAAAGCAAAACAGGTGTTTAGATTTTTTTGCTAATTTATTAAAAATAAAAAACAGAAATACCTTGACATAAGTATTCAGACCATTTGCTATGACACTCGAAATTGAGCTCAGGTGCATCCTGTTTCCATTGTGATGTTTCTACAACTTGATTGGAGTCCACCTATGGTCAATTAAATTGATTGGACATTATTTGGAAAGGCACACACCTGTCTATATAAGGTGCCACAGTTGACAGTGCATGTCAGAGCAAATACCAAGCCATGAGGTCGAAGGAATTGTCCATAGAGCTCAGAGACAGGATTGTGTCGAGGCACAGATCTCGGGAAGGGTTCCAAAAAATGTCTGCAGCGTTGACGGTCCCCAAGAACACAGTGGCCTCCATCAATCTTAAATGGAAGAAGTTTGGAACCACCAAGACTCTTCCTAGAGCTGGCCGCCCGGCCAAACTGAGCAATCGGGGGAGAAGGGCCTTGGTCAGGGGAGGTGACTAAGAACCTGGTGGTCACTCTGACAGAGCTCTAGAGTTCCTCTGTGGAGATGGGAGAACCTTCCAGAAGGACAACCATCTCTGCAGCACTCCACCAATCAGGCCTTTATGGTAGAGTGGCCAGACGGAAGCCACTCCTCAGTAAAAGGCACACAACCTGCTCCAGAGCGCTCAGGACCTCAGACTGGAGCGAAGATTCACCTTCCAAAAGGACAACGACCCTAAGCACACAGCCAAGACAATAATAATAATAATAATAATAATATGCTGTTTAGCAGGTCTCTGAATATCCTTGAGTGGCCCAGCCAGAGCTCGGACTTGAACCTGATCTAACATCTCTGGAGAGACCTGAAAATAGCTGTGCAGCAACGCTCCCCATCCAACCTGACAGAGTTTGAGAGGATCTGCAGGGAGGAATGGGAGAAACTCCCCAAATACAGGTGTGCCAAGCTTGTAGCGTCATACCAAAAAGACTCAAGGCTGTAATCGCTGCCAAAGGTGCTTCAACAAAGTACTGAGTAAAGGGTCTGAATGCTTATGTAAATGTGGTATTTCAGTTAAAAAAATTTTTTTTAACGTGTTTTTGATTTGTCATTATGGGGTAATGTGTGTAGATTGATGAGGAAAACAAACATTTTAATCAATTTAATAAGGCTGTAACATAACAAAATGTGGAAAAAGTGAAGGGGTCTAAATACTGTATATACTGTATAGAAATCAGTCAGTTTAAGTCAATTCATTAGGCCCAAATCTATGGATTTCACATTACTGGGAATACAAATATGCATATGTTAGTCACAGATACCTTTAACAAAAAAGTTAGGGACATGGATCAGAAAACCAGTTAGTATCTGGTGTGACCACCATTTGTCTCATGCAGCGCGACACATCTTCCTCAAGCATAGAGTTGATCAGGCTGTTGATTGGGGCCTATGGAATGTTGCCCAACCTCTTCAATGGCTGTGCGAAGTCACTGGATATTGGCAGTAACTGGAACACGCTCCCGTACACGTCGATCGAAAGCATCTCAAACATGCTCAATGGGTGACATGTCTGGTGGGTATGCAGGCCATGGAAGAACTGGGACATTTTCATCTTCCAGGAATCGTGTACAGATCCTTGTGACATGGTGCCGTGCATCATCATGCTGAAACATGAGGTGATGGCAGCTGATAAATGGCACGACAATGGGCCTCAGGATGTCGTCACAGTGTCCCTGTACATTCAAATTGCAATCGATAAAATGCATTTGTGTTCATTGTCCGTAACATATGCATGCCCATACCATAACCCCACCACCACCATGGGGCACTCTGTTCACAACGTTGACGTCAGCAAACCGTCGCCCAGATGACGCCATACACATGGTCTGCGGTTGTGAGACCGGTTGGACGTACTGCCAAATTCTCTAAACCGATGTTTGAGGCGGCTTATGGTAGAAATGTGGCTATTTCAGCCACACCTGTTGCTGAAAGGTGTATAAAATCGAGCACACAGCCATGCAATCTCCATAGACAAACATTGGCAGTAGAATGGCAGGTACTGAAGACCCTTCAGGTTTCGGGGCTGTCGCTGGGCAATATGGACTTTCAGCTCCCTCCAAAGATTTTCTATTGGGTTCAGGTCTGGAGACTACCTAGGCCACTCCAGGACCTTGAGATGCTTCTTACGGAGCCACTCCTAGTTGCCCTGGCTGTGTGTTTCGGGTCGTTGTCATGCTGGAAGACCCAGCCACGACCCATCTTCAATGCTCTTACTGAGGGAAGGAGGTTGTTGGCCAAGATCTCGCGATACATGGCCCCATCCATCCTCCCCTCAATATGGCGCAGTCGTCCTGTCCCCTTTGCAGAAAAGCATCCCCAAAGAATGATGTTTCCACCTCCATGCTTCACGGTTGAGATGGTGTTCTTGGGGTTGTACTCATTCTTCTTCTTCCTCCAAACATGGCAAGTGGAGTTTAGACCAAAAGCTCTATTTTTGTCTCATCAGACCACATTACCTTCTCCCATTCCTCCTCTGGATCATCCAGATGGTCATTGGCAAACTTCAGACGGGCCTGGACATGCTCTGGCTTGAGCAAGGGGGACCTTGCGTGCGCTGCAGGATTTTAATCCATGACGGCGTAGTGTGTTACTAATGGTTTTCTTTGAGACTGTGGTCCCAGCTCTCTTCAGGTCATTGACCAGGTCCTGCCGTGTAGTTCTGGGCTGATCCCTCACCTTCCTCATGATCATTGATGCCCCACGAGGTGAGATCTTGCATGGAGCCCCAGACCAAGGATGATTGACCGTCATCTTGAACTTCTTCAATTTTCTAATAATTGCGCCAACAGTTGTTGCTTTCTCACCAAGCTGCTTGCCTATTGTCCTGTAGCCCATCCCAGCCTTGTGCAGGTCTACAATTTTATCCCTGATGTCCTTACACAGCTCTCTGGTCTTGGCCATTGTGGAGAGGTTGGAGTCTGTTTGATTGAGTGTGTGGACAGGTGTCTTTTATACAGGTAACGAGTTCAAACAGGTGCAGTTAATACAGGTAATGAGTGGAGAACAGGAGGGCTTCTTAAAGAAAAACTAACAGGTCTGTGAGAGCCGGATTTCTTACTGGTTGGTAGGTGATCAAATACTTATGTCATGCAATAAAATGCAGATTAATTATTTAAAAATCATACAATGTGATTTTCTGGATTTTTGTTTTAGATTCCGTCTCTCACAGTTGAAGTGTACCTATGATAAAAATTACAGACCTCTACGTGCTTTGTAAGTAGGAAAACCTGCAAAATCGGCAGTGTATCAAATACTTGTTCTCCCCACTGTAGTCATAGACTGTTCTCTCTGCTACCGCACGTCAAGCGGTACCGGAGCGCCAAGTCTAGGTCCAAAAGGCTTCTCAACAGCTTCTACCCCCAAGCCATAAGACTCCTGAACAGCTAATCATGGCTACCCAGACTATTTGCACTGCCCCCCCACCCCACCCCCACCCCATCTTTTTACGCTGCTGCTACTCTGTTAATTATTTATGCATAGTCACTTTAACTCTACCCACATGTACATATTACCTCAACTACCTCAACTAGCTGGTGCCCCCGCGCACATTGACTCTGCACCAGTACCCCCTGTATATAGCCTCCCTAAAGTTATTTTATTTTACTTTTTTTCACAACACGTTTTTTGTTGTTGTTGTTTAATTTTACTTTTTTATTAAAAAATAAATGCATTGTTGGTTAAGGGCTGTAAGTAAGCATTTCACGGTAATGTCTACACCTGTTATATTCAGCGCATGTGGCAAATAAAATGTGATTTGATTTGATTTGATATATGCTTGTTCTTAAGATAATTCCTAAAATAATGTAAAATATTAAGATTTTGATGTGGTAAATACATGTTTGAGTATCATCAAGCCATATATGGACATTTAGACATGACAATGATGAATACATATAATTAAGAAAACTTCAAAATAGTTTAAAAAACATGAGAAAAAAATTATGTGAAATGTTATATAAAATACCTTATGCACCATTTCTGTAATTTCCCTTTCAACTAAAAGAGCACATTTTATGACGTGGTGGTAATGACATTTCCCTTTGGGTATTTGGGGAAACCAATAAAAATCGTTATATTCTTAAGTAGTATGGTCTTAGCCACTATTAGATCCCGTGTAGCTCAGTTGGTAGAGCATGGCGCTTGCAACGCTAGGGTTGTGGGTTCGATTCCCACTGGGGGCCAGTATGAAAATGTATGCATTCACTACCTGTAAGTCGCTCTGGATAAGAGCATCTGCTAAATGACTAAAATGTAAGAAATGTTTCCAGACAGAGTGAAGAAAATATTCAGATAGATAAAAGCAGTTTCAAGAGGTTTCATTTTCAAAAACCTTTAACATCCAAAAGTGCCCGTATATGCAAAATATATATATATATATATATATATATATATATATATATATATATATATATATATATATATATATATATATATATATATATATATGTACACACAGACACACACATACACTATATCCTCCTAAACATCATACACCCCTACGATCAAAGTAAAGGTAGAGTCATACATGATGAAGGGTAGTGAATGAGAGCAGAGGCGAGGGACTATCTTCCTGAAATAATGCACAGCCATCTTCTTTTGTGTTATTTAATGATGCTTTGATAAGGGTGATGGTTCTACGCGGAACCATAATGACTCAAAAACCCTTAGAGTGCTTCAATGGTTATTTGCAGTTCAGAAAAGGATTCTTTCCTCTTTTAGTGATAATTAAAATGTAGGGCCGGTGGTCATTATCATATTTTGACTTCTAACGCATCTTTGTGCAAGTGCACGGATACACCTCGAACAACAGCCTCACCACTTTGTAGGGTGTTTCATGAAGACAGAGACAGTTGTATGAGGCTGTGCTACTTGTGTAACAAACTGTACTTTCACTTTGAGCCCCTTAGTTTGATCATGCTTCATTTCCAAAATATAAAATAAATACTGTTGTATTTATGGCCTTATTTTCAAATTGTGGTTTGATAGATATTAGTCTGGTACTATGGAGATTGTAGCATGATATCGGGGATATCAGGGTGGCATTTGCTTGGCTGGTATAAGCCTACTATTGAACAGTGTTGGTCTCAGTGGGGAAAAGAGGATACAGTTCTTAGAGAGGTTTGTTAATAAAATGATTGAAACACTTCAAAGAGAAGTCTGAAATATTTTCATTTTAAAACTGTAACTATGAGAGGAAACCACAAGGCTTGTACAGAGGTGCACATTTAAGCTGTGTTCACATTGGCAGTTTGAAATGAGTCAAATCCTATTTATTAGCATTTTTTATTCAAATCTGTTATTTTTCCTGCAGTCTGAACAGCCAAAAAGCACATGGAATTGGATATTTCAAGCCACATTTCACACCACCTTCGTAGGTGATTTGAATTCAGAATAAAATCTGATTCCTGTGCCCACACACACCTACTTATTTACGTTTACATTTAATCCATTTAGCAGACACTTTCTAAAATTAGCCGCCGAAATTGTCGCAACCCCTATTACTAGCCTGTTCAACCTCTCTTTCGTAACGTCTGAGATCCCCAGAGATTGGAAAGCTGCCAGCGGTCATCCCCTTCTTCAAAGGGGTTGACACTCTAGATCCAAACTGTTACAGACCTATATCCATCCTGCCCTGCCTTTCGAAAGTATTTGAAAGCCAAGTTAACAAACAGATCACCGACCATTTCGAATCCCACCGTACCTTCTTCGCTATGCAATCCGGTTTCTGAGCTGGTCATGGGTGCACCTCAGCCACGCTCAAGGTCCTAAACGATATTATAACCGCGATCAATAAAAGACAGTACTGCGCAGCCGTCTTCATCAACCTGGCCAAGGCTTTCGACTCTGTCAACCACCACATTATTATTGGCAGACTAAATAGCCTTGGTTTCTCTAATGACTGCCTCGCCTGGTTCACCAACTACTTCTCAGAGTTCAATGTGTCAAATCGGAGGGCCTGTTGTCTGGACCTCTGGCCGTCTCTATGGGGGGCCACAGGGTTCAATTCTCGGGCCGACTCTATTCTCTGTGTATATCAATGATGTCGCTCTTGCTGCTGGTGACGCTCGGATCCACCTCTGTGCGGACGACACCATTCTGTATATATCTGGCCCTTCATTGGACACTGTGTTAACAAACCTCCAAACGAGCTTCAACGCCATACAACACTCCTTCCGTAGCCTCCAACTGCTCTTAAACACTAGTAAAACTAAATGCATGCTCTTCAACCGAACGCTGCTTGCACCCACCCACCCGACTATAATCACTACTCTCGGCGGGTCTGACCTAGAGTATGTGGACAACTACAAATACCTAGGTGTCTGGTTAGACTGTAAACTCTCCCTTCCAGACTCACATTAAGCATCTATCTCCAATCAAAAGTTAAATCTAGAATCGGCTTCCTATTTCGCAACAAAGCCTCCTTCACTCATGCTGCCAAACATGCCCTCGTAAAACTGACTATCCTACCGATCCTTGACTTTGGCGATGTCATTTACAAAATAGCCTCTAACACTCTACTCAGCAAATTGGATGTAGTCTATCACAGTGCCATCCGTTTTGTCACCAAAGCCCCATATACTACCCACCATTGTGACCTGTACACTCTTGTTGGCTGGCCCTCACTACATATTCGTCGCCAAACCCATTGGCTCCAGGTCATCTATAAATCACTGCTAGGCAAATCCCTGTGTTATCTTAGCTCATTGGTCTCAATAGCAACACCCACCCGTAGTCTACGCTCCAGCAGGTATATCTCACTGGTCATCCCCAAAGCCAACACCTCCTTTGGCCGCCATACCTTCCAGTTCTCTGCTGCCAATGACTGGAACGAACTGCAAAAATCTCTGAAGCTGGAGACTCTTATCTCCCTCACTAACTTTAAGCGTCAGTTGTCAGAGCAGCTTACCGATCACTGCACCTGTACACAGCCATTCTGAAATTAGCCCACCCAACTACCTCATCCCCATATTGTTATTTATTTTGATAATTTGCACCCCAGTATCTCTATTTGCACATCATCTTTTGCACATCTATCATTCCAGTGTTAATATGAAATTGTAACTATTTTGCACTATTGCCTTACCTCCATAACTTACTACATTCGCACACACTGTATATATATTTTCTGTTGTATTTTGACTTTATGTTTTGTTTACCCCATATGTAACTCTGTGTTGTTGTTTTCATCGCACTGCTTTGTTTTATCTTGGCCAGGTCGCAGTTGTAAATGAGAACTTGTTCTCAACTGGCTTACCTGGTTAAATAAAGCTGAAATAAAAATAATAATAAAAAGACACTCTTATACAGAACGACATACAGGAACTATTAGTGTTAAGTTCCTTGGTCAAGGGCACATCTGTTTTTCACCTAGTAGGCTCAGGGATTTTAACCAGCGACCTTTCGGTTACTGGCCCAACGCTCTTAACCGCTAAGCTACCTGCTGCCTGCTGCCCTTACATTGTAATTATCAATCATATGCCATTTTCTCTATGATTGGTTCAGATTTGGTCTGAACAGGACCAAAAACTACGTCTGTGGATGTGGAAATCAAGTCTGGATAGGGCAGAAAAAAACTTTGTCTACAAGGCATCAGCATTGGTCCGTGCTTACTGAGGTATACAGCAGGGATGGGCAACTCCAGTCCTCGGGGGCCAGAGTGGTGTCACACTTTTTCCCCATCCCTAATCAACACAGCTGATTAAATGCATTGCTTTCTAAACTGAAGATCATGATTTGTTGATTATTGGTGTAAGATGTGTTAGTGTGACACCAATCAGGCCCCAGAGGACAGTGTAGCCTGAAATGTAATTTTAGGAATGCCCATCTACAGTGAGGGAAAAAAGTATTTGATCCCCTGCTGATTTTGTATATTTGCCCACTGACAAAGAAATGATCAGTCTATAATTTTAATGGTAGGTCTATTTGAACAGTGCGAGACAGAATAACAACAACAAAATCCAGAAAAACACATGTCAAAAATGTTACCAATTGATTTGCATTTTAATTAGGGAAATAAGTATTTGACCCCCTCTCAATCAGAAAGATGTCTTAAAGGGAGTGCTCCTAATCTCAGTTTGTTACCTGTATAAAAGACACCTGTCCACAGAAGCAATCAATCAATCAGATTCCAAACTCTCCACCATGGCCAAGACCAAAGAGCTCTCCAAGGATGTCAGGGACAAGATTGTAGACCTACACAAGGCTGGAATGGGCTACAAGACCATCGCCAAGCAGCTTGGTGGAAGGTGACAACAGTTGGTGCGATTATTCATAAATGGAAGAAACACAAAATAACTGTCAATCTCCCTCGGCCTGGGGCTCCATGCAAGATCTCACCTCGTGGAGTTGCAATGATCATGAGAACTTTGAGGAATCAGCCCAGAACTACACAGGAGGATCTTGTCAATGATCTCAAGGCAGCTGGGACCATAGTCACCAAGAAAACAATTGGTAACACACTACAGCGTGAAGGACTGAATTCCTGCAGCGCCCTCAAGGTTCCCCTGCTCAAGAAAGCACATATACATGCCCGTCTGAAGTTTGCCAATGAACATCTGAATGATTCAGAGGAGAACTGGGTGAAAGTGTTGTTGTCAGATGAGACCAAAATGGAGCTCTTTGGCATCAACTCAACTCGCCGTGTTTGGAGGAGGAGAAATGCTGCCTATGACCCCAAGAACACCATCCCCACCGTCAAACATGGAGGTGGAAACATTATGCTTTGGGGGTGTTTTTTCTGCTAAGGGGACAGGACAACTTCACCGCATCAAAGGGATGATGGACGGGGCCATGTACCATCAAATCTTGGGTGAGAACCTCCTTCCCTCAGCCAGGGCATTGAAAATGGGTCGTGGATGGGTATTCCAGCATGACAATGACCCAAAACACACGGCCAAGGCAACCAAGGAGTGGCTCAAGAAGAAGCACATTAAGGTCCTGGAGTGGCCTAGCCAGTCTCCAGACCTTAATCCAATAGAAAATCTGTGGAGGGGAGCTGAAGGTTCGAGTTGCCAAAGCGTCAGCCTCGAAACCTTAATGACTTGGAGAAGATCTGCAAAGAGGAGTGGGACAAAATCCCTCCCTAGATGTGTGCAAACCTGGTGGCCAACTACAAGAAACGTAATGTTTTGCAGAGGGGTCAAATACTTATTTCCCTCATTAAAATGCAAATAAATTTATAAAATTTTTGACGTGCGTTTTTCTGGATTGTTTTGTTGTTATTCTGTCTCTCACTGTTCAAATAAACCTACCATTAAAATTATAGACTGATCATTTCTTTGTCAGTGGGCAAACATACAAAATCAACAGGGGATCAAATACTTTTTTCCCTCACTGTATGTGGTAGGCCTACCATTTGTAAAACACCCTAAAAATGATGGCCAGTCTGGACAGGACCAAAAATAGATGTCCAAAATACGTCAGCATCGGTCCATGCATACTGGGGTATAGCCTACCATGCAGCCTGCAATGGAATTGTATGAATTCCCATCCATGTGGTAGGCCCACCGTTTGTAAAACAGTCCATTGTGTTTGCTTTATTACTCCTGATTCCTCTGAATAATCAATTTGTCTATATAAGCTCTAAATATCAGCTACCCAACTTTATCAGGGGGAGTTATCCTGAGCCTACTTGCAATGTGTTTACACAGCGGGAAATGCAGAAGTATTTAATTTTTCACTATGATCAGCTCGTAAAAAATTGACAGATACGACTTTGAAACCACTGATCATGACAATGTAGCCCACGGGATGAAACTCATGGACAGAAGTTTTGAGTAGCCTGATTGTCAATTTTATTTGACCTGTCCTGTTTTTAGTATATGTTGTTTGTTAACATGTCAGCGCATTTTTGTATTTGATTGGGCACCATTTAGGTTAGGCTATTTGATTGGAGAAACCTGCATGATGTGAAAAGTTTCCGTCTCATTACATTCTCATACATTTTATCTCCAGCCTGTAGGCTACAGAAAAGGCCACATACTCTTTCTACCATATGCTATATCTGCTACATGATTTATGTTAGATTTTTTTGTTGACAGAATGTTGGTGGAGTGCAGCAGCGAGCCGCGTCTCTCCAACAGCACCCTGGGGTGGTGCGCTGGGAATGGAGAAGATAAATATTTTGCTTCCCTGCCTTTGACAAAGTGGGAACTGCTTATCATAGGGTGGCGTCAGCGTTCACCTAAAAAAACTATTTTTCAGCCGTTTGACACTTAAATATTTGTAGTCCATCCCAGACTTCTAAAACAACCTAGGGTAATAACCATCTGCACCTAGTTCCTCTAGTCAAGGTCTCCATATAGTCGAGGAAGTAAGTATCCTCTACTCAAATGACAGAACGAGAACGTAAAACTGAATGATATTTTAAGTAATGTTATGTAATGTTTTATGACGGATATTCCACAGTCATCTAAAATCTGTTCAGCTGTGTCTAAAGGCTGTCGAATATGAGGTAGGAAGGGCGTGGCTTTTGAAAGTGTGATGTGTCTGCATGTGCCAAAAATCTCTCTCACTCTCTCTCTCTCTACACGTACAGTTCCAGTTAAAAGTTTGGACAGACCTACTCATTCAAAGGTTGTTATTTAATTTTACTATTTTATACATTGTAGAGTAATACTGAGAAACTATGAAATAACACATATGGAATCATGTATAACCAAAAAAGTGTTAAACAAATCAAAATATATTTTAGATTTTAGATTCTTCAAAGTAGCCTTCCTTTGCCTTGATGAAAGCTTTGCACACTCTTGGCATTCTCTCACCCAGCTTCATGAGGAATGCTTTCCAACAGTCTTGAAGGAGTTCCCACATATGCTAAGCACTTGTTGGCTGCTTTTTCTTCACTCTGCGGTCCAACTCATCCCAAACCATGTCAATTGGGTTGAGTTCGGGTGATTGTAGAGTCCAGGTCATCTGATGCAGCACCATCACTCTCCTTCTTGGTAAAATAGCCCTTACACAGCCTGGAGGTGTGTTTTGGGTCATTTTCCTGTTGAAAAACAAATGATAGACCCACTAGCACAAACAAAATGGGGTGGCATATCGCTGCAGAATGCTGTGGTAGCCACGCTGGTTAAGTGTGCCTTGAATAAAAAAATAATAATCACTGTCAGTGTCACCAACAAAGCACCATCACACCTCCTCCTCCGTGCTTCACGCTGGGAACCACACATGCGGAGAACATCCGTTCACCTACTCTGCATCTCACAAAGACATGGCAGTTGAAACCAAAATCTCACATTTGGACTCATCAGACCAAAAGACAGATTTCCTCCGGTCTAATGTCCATTGCTCGTGTTTCTTGGCCCAAGCAAGTCTCTTCTTCCTATTGGTGTCCTTTAGTGGTGGTTTCTTTGCAGCAATTCAACCATGACGGCCTGATTCATGCAGTCTCCTCTGAATAGTTGAAGTTGAGATGTGTCTGTTACTTGAACTCTGTGAAGAATTTATTTGGGCTGCAGTCTGAGGTGCAGTTAACCTCTATGGGATCGGGGTCCCGTATGCGTGACGGTTGAGCTAACGTGCGCTAATGTGATTAGCATGACTGTTGTAAGTAACAGCAAACTTTCCAGGAAATAGACATGTCTTATTTGGGCAGAAAGCTTAAATTCTTGTTAATCTAACTGCACTGTCCAATTTACAGTAGCTATTACAGTGAAAAAATACCATGCTATTGTTTGAGGAGAGTGCACAACAACAAAACTCGTATCATGAAGGCCTGATTCACGCAGTCTCCCTGAACAGTTGATGTTGAGATATGTCTGTTACTTGAACACTGTGAAGCATTTATTTGGGCTGCAATCTGAGGTGCAGTTATTCTAATGAACTTATCCTCTGCAGCAGAGGTAACTCTGGGTCTTCCTTTACTGTGGCGGTCCTCATGAGAACCAGTTTCATCACTTGAAGAAACGTTCAACGGTCTTGAAATTTTCCGGATTGACTGACCTTCATGTCTTAAAGTAATGATGGAGTGTCGTTTCTCTTTGCTTATTTGAGCTGTTCTTGTCATAATATGGACTTGGTCTTTTACCAAATAGGGCTATCTTCTGTATGCCACCCCTACCTAGTCACAACACAACTGATTGACTCAAACACATTAAGAAGGAAATAAATTCCACAAATGAACTTTTAACAAGACACACCGAGTTAATTGAAATGCATTCCAGGTGACTACCTCATGAAGCTGGTTGAGAGAATGCCAAGAGTGTGCAAAGCTGTCATCAAGGCAAAGGGTGGCAACTTTGAAGAATCTGAAATATACAATGTATTTTGATTTGTTTAACCTCTACGGGATCGGTGTCCCGAATAATGGACGGTTGATCTAACGTGCGCTAATGTGATTAGCATGATTGTTGTAAGTAACAGCAAACTTTCCATGATATAGACATGTCTTATATGGGTAGAAAGCTTAAATTCTTGTTTATCTAACTGCAGTGTCCAATTTACAATAGCTATTACATTGAAAAAATCCCATGCTATTGTTTGAGGAGAGTGCACAACAACAAACAACTTATCACAGCAACAGGTTTGATACATTCAACTCTGAAGGTAAATCATGTATTTACATTCAGTAATCTTGCTCTGATGTGTCATCCTAAGGGTCCCAGAGATAAAATGTAGCATAGTTTTGTTTGATAAAATACATTTTTATATTCAAATGTTGGAACTGGGTTCTACAGTTTGAACCCCTGCTGTCTCTGGCTCCACATCCACCCCGCCCGGGCATCTAGATGTGTGAAAGTTAGTGTATAAGCTAATGATCCATCATGTATGACATTCCTGGGAGTGTGTGAACTTACATTTTGTATTACCATATCATTTTTGTATGTTCTCTATAGTTATGTACTTGAAAATGTATCAATTGACCAATTCGGCACATTTGGGCAGACATGATACAAAATAGTCCAGTATTGCAATGCTTCACTGGATCAATCTGAAACTTTGCACACACACTGCTGCCGTCTAGTGGACAACATCTAAATTGATCCTAAACTGCAATATTATATTGTGGCCTTTCTCTTGCATTTCAAAGATGATGGAACAAAAACATAAATAGAAAACGATGTTTTTTTTGTTTGCATTATCTTTTACCAGATCTAATGTGTTATATTCTCCTACATTAGTTTCACATTTCCACAAACTTCAAAGTGTTTTATTTTCAAATGGTATCAAGAATATGCATATCCTTGCTTCAGGTCCTGAGCTACAGGCAGTTAGATTATGTCATTTTAGGCGAAAATTTAAAAAAAAGGGTCCGATCCTTAAGAGGTTAACTCTAATGAACTTATCCTCTGCAGCAGCTCCGGGTCTTCCTTTCCTGTGGTGGTCCTCATGAGAGCCAGTTTCATCATAGCGCTTGATGGTTTTTGCGACTGCACTTGAGGAAACTTTCAAAGTTCTTGAAATTTTCCGGATTGACTGACCTTCATGTCTGAAGGTAATGATGGATTGTTGTTTCTCTTTGCTTATTTGAGTTGTTCTTGCCATAATATGGACTTGGTCTTTTACCAAACAGGGCTATCTTCTGTATACCACCCCTACCTTGTAACAACACAACTGATTGGCTCAAACGCATTAAGAAGGAAAGAAATTCCACAAATTAACTTTTAAGAAGGCACACCTGTTAATTGAAATGCATTCCAGGTGACTACCTCATGAAGCTGGTTGAGAGAATGCCAAGAGTGTGCAAAGCTGTCATCAAGGCAAAGGGTGGCTACTTTGAA
Organism: Coregonus clupeaformis; assembly: GCF_020615455.1. Lineage (NCBI taxonomy): Eukaryota > Metazoa > Chordata > Actinopteri > Salmoniformes > Salmonidae > Coregonus > Coregonus clupeaformis. Next base: position 98,352 of record NW_025533534.1, on the reverse strand, counting down.
GAATCTCAAATATAAAATATATTTTGATTTGTTTAACACTTTTGTGGTTACTACATGATTCCATATGTGTTATTTCATAGTTTTGATGTCTTCACTATTATTCTACAATGTAGAAAATTGTAAAAAATAAAGACAAACCCTGGAATGAGTAGGTGTGTCAAAACTTTTGACTGTACTGTATATTTTTGTTCAGATTTCCCTTTGGAATGGTCCTCTTAGACATCAGTCAGCCTTTCGATTAGAGTTTGTTTGAACTCAACCAGTACCGTAGTATGTAAACAAAGTATATTTCGATTATCAGTGTTCCATGCAAGTATTGGCTGCGTTTCATTCCAGGCAGATGTTCACTTCCCTCTGCCCTCGTTCTTCACTCCCCTTCATAGATCTGAGACAACCTGCCACATTGTTTTGACATATCCAGTCTGTGAAGGGGAGTAAATGAGAGCAGAAGGGAGGGAACATCTTCTTGGAAATGAAACACAGCCACTGTCTCTCTTGTTCTCTCTGTAGTTCCCCATAACTAGGTGACTTGTCATATAGTACCACTGACCTTGGTTATATGACAGCCATAAAACCAAACAGAAAGGTTAGAGTTGTGTGATGACATTTTGTTTATAGCTGTTGAGATTAAATACCCTTGAGATGAAATGCTGGAAGATGTTGCATGGAATATTTAAAAATATCTATAGTACATTCTTAAAGTATTAACCTATTGAGTTACATTTTTATAAAGAGTAAACACTATGAAAATCTATTTTCATCAGGAAAATGTAGCATTTCAGAGATCCAATATGACACAATGTGCAATAAAATGTCCCATTAGTTTAATGCAAACGAATGGTCCTCTTAAACATCAAACACCCTTTTTTCAAAGTTTGTTTGAGCTCAACCATTACCAAATATGTAATGTATTATTATTATTTTCTCACTTTTGATATTCTGTATTTCCCCTGAATGTCTACTATGCAATTCAAATATGGATCAAAAGGGAAATAAAGGTGTTATCAGAGTCCTAACTAGCTAAACAGTGTCCTTCGCTAACGTCTGCCAAACACCTGCCCTTGCCGTCGTTAACAGAACTGTGGTAAAGCAGTGCCAGACAGGCGGAGGCGAAGGACACTGTCCAGAGGTGCCCTAGCTAGCTACCGTTGTCGCACCCGTGCGGTTTATCAGTGGTTGGCATCCAATGTTATAGTGCATTACCGCCACCTACTGTACTGTAGCACCCCGTCTCCTGCCTGTGTACCAGGTCATGGCTTAAAAATTGACCAATAGAAGTATAAAGAGTGGATGCAGGAATGCCCACATGCAGGAAATGCCCCGATTTGCGGCCGCAATTAGACCCTTCTCGCTCCATCAGGTAGGCTACTCAACAAATGGCTCTAAAGAGTAAGTTGTAATTGACATTTAATAAATATTCCTGACCGTCATTGAGCCTGGGACATAAACCAAACATCCATATCAAAGATTTATTATCTTTGTCCACATTCATCAAGAGTCAAAGGACTGAGGGATAAACTAGAACCTTCTCGCAGATCTGGTAGGACAAGAAAACATGTCTCTGTACCCAATTAATTTTTTGTTTCCCCTGTCGTGTGAGGGCTACATGCTAACTTTAGCTAGTGGAAACTAGCTACCAGCAAGCTAGCTACCGGTAGCTAGTTTGCTACTTCGCATGTCAATTTCAAGTCTAACTAATGTTATAGCGAGCTTGTGACATTATTATGCTAGCTATCAGCAGTGAGATCATTCGTTTTCACTTGTCGCTTCTGTGCTTCTTGCATTTTCCCTGTGCTTGTTGTACCGATAGACCCGTGAGCTGGTTGTGCGGTGCTTGAACTAAAAATAGAACTAACTTTGGTACAGTACAGTGGTGATTCTACATGCCAAGGTGAAATTGCGGTATTTATGCAGTTTTTCAAATACACAGATCACTTTATACATCTTCCCAAAGGAACAGCTGGTAATTTGAAAACTTGGCATAATAATTCTCTATGTTGTTTTATTGACAATATGACAACTAAATAACGCCCTCTGTCTGGAAAAACACCACATAATTGTATATAACATGTTCTATTTAATTATCTGGTCAACACCATCAACAGGCACTCACCAGACAATGAAGCTATCTTCTCATGAAGACAAGTATCCTCTACAGAACATTTACTTAAATTGTCAGGACGTTTTTTTAAAGTAATGTTTTATGACAGATATTCCACACGCATCTGCACAATCTGATCAGCTGTGTCTAAAGTTGTCTGTTATGAGGAAGGAATGGCGTGTTGAAACCTGTATATGTTAAAATCTCTCTCTCTCTCCACCTCCCGCCCCCTCTCTCGGTCTCTCTCTCTTGTCTTTTTCACGTTTCGTTCCAGGAAGATGTTCCCTTCCCTCTGCCTTCGTTCACTCTGCTTCACAGATCTGAGACAACTGGGTAGGTGTCAGCAATATCTCCATCTAGTTTCCTCCACATTGCTTTCACACGTCCAGTCCTATCAGATCTGTGAAGGGAAGTAAATGAGAGCAGAGGGAGGGAACATCTACCTGGAATGAAACACAGAAGTTTCTACCCCAGTTCTCGCTGTAGTTTCCTGTAGTCATGTGACTTTTCATATCCTCCTAGACACTTATTGTGGTTTGTCTCATCATGAACATTTTGCTTTCACTCTGATCATAAAACTGCACTTAGAGCACAAATATGAATGACTTTGTTACTTATTTGCATGTGTAGATAATGGTTTTACAAATAGAAGTATAGGATTCTAAGTATTGGATTATTATTTTGGATAAGCCTTGGATATTTCAAGATACAATAGTGTAATCTGATTAAGTTGTTATTTTGGCTCGTTTTTTAATCATTGTTTTGATACAATTAGGCATGGTATCACCGATCAGTTGTTGTATTTATTTAGTGCCCTGTGCTTCAGAGAAAAGCAGGGACTTTTCATAAAGCAGTTATAAACTGGAAAAGAGAGGGCCTGTGTGGTCCAGTGTTAACATCTATGGAATCACCCCCCGCCCTACGGGGTGAAACGCTCAGTCCACGTCAGGGACGAGCCTGCCGTGAACAGACTGCAACACACGCTTGTTCCTCTCAGATGGTCCTGGTGAAATCTGATCCTCTTTCCAATCTTCTTCTGACATCTAGTGGCCTGTTTGGGTTTTGAACTTACATTCCTACTGAAATTACTACTGCTAAAGGAGCCAAGGACCAGAGATATGGGGCAATCAGACAGAATAAACACTTTGACCAACAGAACACAGAGCCAGATGGAACACTTTGACAAACAGAACACAGAGCCAGATGGAACACTTTGACAAACAGAACACAGAGCCAGACAGAACACTTTGACAAACAGAACACAGAGCCAGACAGAACATTGACACAATCAAAGATCCAAATAGAACACAGAGAGACAGACAAAGGCTGAATTCAGCAGTGTTGGGGTCGATTTGAATTGAAGCCAGTCAATTCAGGAAGTAAACTGAAATTCCAATTCAATCATTGAAAAAGGTCATCTATGTTCAATGACTTCTCAATAAACTGAAAAGTAGAAGCTATTTATTTCAAAAGTTGTTCCATTTTATTTTAATTTCAAATAACTTCCAGAATTGACTGATTTCATACTCTAATGACGAGATGGTCTTGTCGCCGCCCTACCAATGTGATTAATTGTCGCAACAGTGGATAGGCAGGCAGGAGGATCCGAGATCAGGTGGAAACATTCTAGCCAATGAGGGGGCAGATATGCGTGTGAACAACAGACACAACTCTGACATAAAACCGTTTTTCTCAAAGTTGCTGAGATGCCACGTAGCAAATAAGCTTCACGTAGCAAATTAGCTATCCCATTTTTTGTTGACCAAATCCGACATTCTCATAGACCTCTATACAAAGACTCCCCATTTGGTCTGCTTATTGCTGTGTTCTCGCGTGAATAGATTTTGACGGGAGTGGAGCCTCTCACTTTGCTTCTTCCTTTCTGCTTGAATTCAGAATGACCCCAACCCATATATTCAAACTGGGTTCATGACCCACAATCCCTGACCAAAATGTACACCCCCAAAATGATTGATAACAATTTTTGGGTACCTGAATGGTTAATTAAGTAAATATATAATGCTTTATTGATCACAATAAAAGTAATTCAGTGGAATAGCAGCAGAATAGGCTACGGAAGAAAATACAGTGAGGGAAAAAGTATTGATCCCCTGCTGATTTTGTACGTTTGCCCAATGACAAAGACATGATCAGTCTATAATTGTAATGGTAGGTTTATTTGAACAGTGAGAGACAAAATAACAAACAAAAAATCCAGAAAAACACATGTCGAAAATGTTATAAATTGATTTGCATTTTAATGAGGGAAATAAGTATTTGACCCCCTATCAATAAGAAAGATTTCTGGCTCCCAGGTGTCTTTTTATACAGGTAACGAGCTGAGATTAGGAGCACACTCTTAAAGGGAGTGCTCCTAATCTCAGCTTGTTACTTGTATAAAAGACACCTGTCCACAGAAGCAATCAATCAATCAGATTCCAAACTCTCCACCATGGCCAAGACCAGAGAGCTCTCCAAGGATGTCAGGGACAAGATTGTAGACCTACACAAGGATGGAATGGGCTACAAGACCATCGCCAAGCATCTTGGTGAGAAGGTGACAACAGTTGGTGCGATTATTTGCAAATGGAAGAAACACAAAAGGACTGTCAATCTCCCTCGGCCTGGGGCTCCATGCAAGATCTCACCGCGGGGAGTTGCAATGATCATGAGAGCGGTGAGGAATCAGCCCAGAACTACACGGGAGGATCTTGTCAATGATCTCAAGGCAACTGGGACCATAGTCACCAATAACACAATTGGTAACACATTACGCCGTGAAGGACTGTAATCCTGCAGCGCCCGCATGGTCCCCCCTGCTCAAGAAAGCACATATACAGGGCGAAGTTTGCCAATGAACATCTGAATGATTCAGAGGAGAACTGGGTGAAAGTGTTTGGTCAGATGAGACCAAAATCGAGCTCTTTGGCATCAACTCAACTCGCCGTGTTTGGAGGAGGAGGAATGCTGCCTATGACCCCAAGAACACCATCCCCACCGTCAAACATGGAGGTGGAAACATTATGCTTTGGGGTTTTTTTTCTGCTAAGGGGACAGGACAACTTCACCGCATCAAAGGGACGATGGATGGGGCCATGTACCGTCTAATCTTGGATGAGAACCTCCTTCCCTCAGCCAGGGCATTGAAAATGGGTCATGGATGGGTATTCCAGCATGACAATGACCCAAAACACACAGCCAAGGCAACAAAGGAGTGGCTCAAGAAGAAGCACATTAACGTCCTGGAGTGGCCTTAGCCACCCTCCATACCTTAATCCCATAGAAAATCTGTGGAGGGGAGCTGAAGGTTCGAGTTGACAAACGTCAGCCTCAAAACCTTAATGACGTGGAGAAGATCTGCAAAGAGGAGTGGAACAAAATAATGTGTGCAAACCTGGTGGCCAACTCCAAGAAACGTCTGACCTCTGTGATTGCCAACAAGGGTTTTGCCACCAAGTACTAAGTCATGTTTTGCAGAGGGGTCAAATATTTATTTCCCTCATTAAAATGCAAATCAATTTATAACATTTTTGACATGCGTTTTTCTGGATTTTTTGTTGTTATTCTGTCTCTCACTGTTCAAATAAACCTACCATTAAAATTATAGACTGATCATGTGTCATGGATTGCTGTAGGTGGGTGTAGTGGTGGAATCAAGTGCAGGACACCGAAGTAATAGTCCAAAAGACTTAAGTTGAAATTCCAACAAGGCAAACAGGAAAACTTGCCCGAAGGCGAAACGACGCACGTAGGCGACCAAACAAAATGCGCACGAAAACAGGTGCGTAATATGCTCCAGCACAGTGGAGTAGAAGCTCAACCGTGCAACATAGTCCATAGACCAGCAAACACGACAGTAAACGAAACAATCACACACAACACTAAACACACACACGAGAAACTTATAGGACACTAATTACACAAAACGATAACAGGTGTGGCAATCAACAGACAAAAGCAAATGAACATGGAAACATTCAACGGTGGCAGCTAGTATTCGAGAGACGACGAACGCCGAAGCCTGCCCGAGAAAGGACGAGAGGCAGCCTCGGCCGAAAACCGTGACAGTACCCCCCCCTTGACGCGCGGCTCCAGACGTGCGCCCGACTCCGGCCTCGGGGACGACCAGGAGGACGCGGAGCAGGGCGCGTCGGGTGCCCACGATGGAATTCCGTCAGGAGAGACGGGTCCAAAAATGTCTCTCCCTCGGCACCCAGCACCGTTCCTCCGGACCGTACCCCTCCCACTCCACCAAATACTGGAGACCCCCCATCCGACGTCTCGAATCCAAGATGGACTTCACGGAGTACGCCGGTGCCCCTTGATGTCCAATGGGGGCGGAGGAGTCTCCCTGATCTCACTTTCCTGGAGTGGGCCAGCTACCACCGGCCTGAGAAGAGACACATGGAACGAGGGGTTAATACTTTTATATTCAACAGGTAGTTGTAATTTGTAACACACCTCGTTCAACCTTCTCAGGACTTTAAATGCCCTACAAACCGCCGACCCAGTTTCCGACAGGGCAGGCGGAGGGGCAGATTTCTGGTAGAGAGCCAGACTCGATCACCAGGTGCGTACACCGGTCCCTCACTGCGGTGGAGATCGGCGCTCGCCTTATGACGTCGGAGGGCCCGCTGCAGGTGGACGTGTGCAGCGTTCCATGTCTCCTCCGAGCGCCGCGCCCACTCATCCACCGCAGGAGCCTCGATCTGGCTCTGCTGCCAAGGTGCCAGAACCGGCTGGTAACCTAGGACACATTGAAAAGGGGTTAGGTTAGTGGAGGAATGGCGTAGGGAATTCTGTGCCATCTCGGCCCAGGGAACGTACCTTGCCCAATCCTCCGGCCAGTCCTGGCAGTATGTTCTAAGAAACCTACCCACATCCTGGTTTACGCTGTTCCACCTGCCCATTACTCTCAGGTGGTAACCCGAGGTGAGGCTCACCGAGACCCCCAACCGCTCCAGAAAGGCTCTCCAGACCCTGGAGGTAAATTGGGACCCCGATCAGACACAATATCCTCAGGTACCCCGTAGTTCCGGAACACATGGGTGAATAGTGCCTTGGCAGTTTGCAGGGCGGTAGGAAGGCCCGGCATGGGGAGCAAAGCGACAGGCCTTAGAAAACCGGTCCACAACGACCAGTATAGTGGTATTCCCCTGTAAAGGAGGAAGGTCAGTAAGGAAATCCACCGAGAGGTGGGACCATGGTCGTTGTGGAACGGGCAGGGGTAGTAACTTACCCCTAGGCAGATGTCTAGGCGCCTTACACTGGGCGCACACCCGAGCAGGAGGAAACATAAACCCTCACATCCCTTGCCAACGTGGGCCACCAGTACTTGGCACTAAGTAAGTGCACTGTCCGGCCGATACCAGGGTGTCCAGAGGAGGGTGATGTGTGAGCCCAATAGATCAATCGATCCCGAACCTCGAGCGGAACGTACTTCCGGGCATTGCGGTGGACTAGGGTCGGTGCGTAACGCCCGCTCGAGCTCAGCATCGACCTCCCACACTACCGGTGCCACCAGACACGACTCCGGCAGTATGGGAGTGGGCTCCACGGACCTCTCCTCCGTGTCATACCGCCGAGACAGTGCATCTGCCTTACCGTTCTGTGACCCAGGGATGTACGTGATCTTAAATGTAAACCGGGTCAAAAACATACTCCATCTTGCCTGGCGAGGGTTCAGCCTCCTCGCTGCCCGGATGTACTCCAGGTTACGGTGGTCCGTCAAAATGAGGAAAGGGTGTTGAGCCCCCTCAAGCCAGTGCCTCCACACCTTTAGGGCCTGTACCACGGCTAACAGCTCCCTGTCCCCTACGTCAAAGTTTCGCTCCGCCGGACTGAGCTTCTTGGAAAAAAAAAGCACAGGGGCGGAGTTTGGTGTGCGCGCCTGACCGTTGTGAAAGCACGGCTCCTATACCGGCCTCAGACGCGTCCCACCTCTACCTGAAATGGCAAAGAGGGATCCGGATGCGCCAGCACAGGAGCCGAGGTAAACAGGTCCTTCAGCCTCCCAAACGTCCTGTCCGCCTCGGCAGACCACTGCAGACGCACCGGACCCCCTTCAAAAGAGATGTGATGGGAGCTGCCACCTGTCCAAAACCCCGGATAAACCTCCGGTAGTAATTCGCAAACCCCAAAAACTGCTGCACCTCCTTCACAGTTGTTGGTGTTTACCGCAATTACGCACGGCTGACACCCGGTCTACCTCCATCTTCACCCCTGACGCAGACAACTGATACCCCAAAAAGGAGACAGACTCCTGGAAAAACAGACACTTCTCTGCCTTAACATACAGGTTGTGCTCTATCAGCCTACGCAACACTCTGCGCACCAGGGCCACATGCTCGACACGGGTAGGCGAGTACACGAGATGTCATCTATGTACACAACCACCCCCTGCCCCTGCATGTCCCTGAAGATCTCATCCACGAATGATTGGAAAACTGACGGAGCGTTCATCAACCCGTATGGCATGACAAGATACTCGTAATGGCCCGAGGTGGTACTAAAGGCTGTCTTCCATTCATCGCCCTCCTGATGCGCACCAAATTGTACGCGCTCCTGAGATCTAATTTAGTGAAGAAACGCGCCCCCATGCAATGACTCAGTCATGGTCGCAATCAGCGGGAGTGGATAACTATACTTCACCGTTATCTGATTGAGACCACGATAATCGATGCACGGGCGTAAACCACCATCATTTTTCTTCACAAAAAGAAACTCGAGGACGCAGGGGAAGTGGAAGGCCGTATGTATCCTTGTCTCAGAGATTCGTCTATGTACGTCTCCATAGCTTTTTTCTCCTCCTGAGACAGAGGATACACATGGCTCCGTGGGAGCGCAGCTCCTGCCTGGAGGTCTATCGCACAATCTCCCTGCCTATGGGGAGGCAACTGCGTCGCCCTCGACTTACTGGAACACAATAGCCAAATCCCCATACTCAGGGGGAACGTGCAGTGCGGGCACCTGGTTTGGACTCTCCACCGAGGTAGCCCCTATGGAAACGCCTAAACATCGACCCACACACTGGGCAGACCACTCCATCAGAGCCCTCTCCTGCCACGAAATCGATGGGTTATGGGTACTCAACCAGGGCATGCCCAGCACCACCGGATGCGCAGGCGAGTCGATCTGAAATAGCTGGACCATCTTCTGATGACCCCCCTGCGCACACATCCTAAGTGGCGCAGTGACCTCCCTGATCAAGCCCACACCCAACGGACGGCTATCTAAGGCATGAACGGGGAAAGGGACATCGACAGGGAGAAGGGGAATCCCTAAGGCTAAACAAAACTTCTTATCAACAAAGTTCCCAGCCGCGCCTGAATCTACTAGCGCCTTATGCTGGGAATGAGGTGCTACCTGTGGAAAACGCACAGGTATACAGAAATGTGCAACAGAGAGCTCTGGGTGAGTGGGGCGCCTACTCACCTAGAAGGAATCCCCAGTGCGGGACCTGTCGTTCTCTCCCCTAGGAGGCCATACACAGCACCTGGCCGCGGTGTGTCCTCCCCGACCACAGTTGGTGCAGGCAATGGACCCCCTCGTAGGCCGACCCCTCCTCTCTCTAGCGCCAGCGCCCCTGAGCTCCATGGGGCACGGCTCGGAGGCGCTGGAGGGTGAAATGGAAGGACCCCCACGGAAAGTCCGCGGGTAGCTAGCAGGTTATCCAGCCTGATGGACATGTCGACCAACTGGTCGAACAATAGGCTGATGTCCCTACAGGCCAGCTCCCTACGGACGTCCTCGCGTAGACTACATCTGTAGAGATCGATGAGAGCCCGCTCATTCCAGCCTGCATCCGCCGCTAGAGCACGGAATTCGAGGGGCGAACTCCTGGGCACTCCTCCTCCCTTGCCGGAGGAAGACCAGACGCTCCCCGCCGCTTTCCCCTCCGGGGATGGTCAAACACCGCCCTGAAGCGGGCGGGAGAACTCGTCGTGAAGTGATGGTGTTCGCGACGATCCTCCTCCACTCCGCGTTGGCCCATTCCAACGCCTTCCCGGAAAGGCAGGAGATCAGGGCGGACACGCTCTCATGTCCCGAGGGCGCCGGGTGCACGGTGGCCAGGTAAAGCTCCACCTGGAGAAGGAATCCCTGACACCCGGCCGCGGTCCCATCGTAGGCCCTCGGGAGTGAGAGTCGCACTCCTCTGGTTTCCGGAGCGGGAATGGGCTGACCTGCCGATGGTGCTGGCAGAGATGATGGCGGTGGAGGAGTCCCCCAGCTTCGGATGGTGGTGATCACCTCCTGCAGTGCAGTCCCCATCTGCAGGATCTGGTCACTCTGTTCGCGAACCCGGTCCTCCAGCGTCGCTGATGTTGCTGCGGCTCCTGCTGATTCCATTCTTGTGGTGTGTGATTCTGTCATGGATTGCTGTAGGTGGGTGTAGTGGTGGAATCAAGCGCAGGACACCGAAGTAATAGTCCAAAAGACTTTAGTTGAAATTCCAACAAGGCAAACAGGAAAACTTGCCCGAAGGCGAAACGACGCACGTAGGCGACCAAACAAAATGCGCACGAAAACAGGTGCGTAATATGCTCCAGCACAGTGGAGTAGAAGCTCAACCGAGCAAAATAGTCCATAGACCAGCAAACACGACAGTAAACGAAACAATCACACACAACACTAAACACACACAACGAGAAACTTATAGGACACTAATTACACAAAACGATAACAGGTGTGGCAATCAACAGACAAAAGCAAATGAACATGGAAACATTCAACGGTGGCAGCTAGTATTCCGGAGACGACGAACGCCGAAGCCTGCCCGAGCAAGGACAAGAGGCAGCCTCGGCCGAAACCGTGACATCATGTCTTTGTCAGTGGGCAAACGTACAAAATCAGCAGGGATCAAATACTTTTTTCCCTCACTCTACATAATACAACAAAATATAAAATCAAGTGACAAAACTGATCAACATTTACTGTAATTGATTTTTAAAATGGCATACCTAAATGGTTCAATATATACAGTATAATGATTTATTGATAACTAAGAAATAATTCAGTGTCACACAGCAGAATAGGCTATGATAGGAAAATACGTGATACAACAAAATACAAAATGAAGTGGCAGAACTATAAAATAAAGTGTATAGTCAATGTGAGATTTGGATTGAAGCTCACAAGATTATACAGTGTAAAATATAATATTCAAAACACAACAATGTCCACAATTTCCATCCTCCACTATGACACCAGGGGGTGTCAAGCTGCAACCACTGAGTTTTCCTGATCAGATTATTTATTTTTACCTGAGCTTGTTGTGTGCATTACATTTACATTTACATTTTAGTCATTTAGCAGACGCTCTTATCCAGAGCGACTTACAGTTAGCGCATACATTATTTTATCGAACCCACAACCCTGGCGTTGCAAACGACATGCTCTACCAACTGAGCTACATCCCCTGCCGGCCATTCCCTCCCCTACCCTGGACGACGCTGGGCCAATTGTGCGCCGCCCCAGTTAGTACACAGGTGTAGTAGAGGTTGTTTAACGTTAGCCTCGCACGGTCACATGACCTTGCCTGAGACCTGGGGGCCTATTCAAGACAGTTAAAAGATATCCTACTCCATGTAAAAGATAAGACATAATTAACTTGTCATGTTATGTGAGGAATATTGTCCTTTCTTAACAGTATATTCTGAAAAATGCTTTACCCCTCTGAATGCATGTCTGCAGTCAACTGTCTCTGAAGTATATCCCACTCATTAGAAATCCACAGGTTCTTCATCCAGAAGGCAGCACAGATAATGTCAAACATATCTGGAGTACTGGGGAGAGTGGTGTCCTGTTCTGGTTGGGGCGGAATCCTTAATTACACACCAGCCTGTTCTGGTCAGTATGTCTTCTCTTCCAGGTCCTCCACCAGGAAAGGGTCTGCTTCTTTCAGAGCCTGGTAGAAGTGGTCTTGGGCGCGAGCTCCCTTCCGCACAACCATGTCCAGCAGGGTTTGTATCTGTTTGGTCTTGGTGGGTTGGCTGACCACCTCCTCCCTCTCCTGGTCATTCAGAACCCTTTGATGGTGGAGATACATGAGTATGGGCTGCAAAAGTCCCAGGCGGGTCTCCAAAGCCATCCTGTGTTTGTTGATGAAGCCTTGACCAGTGGGGATAGAGGTGTTGGCCGGACGGGGTACAGAGGAAGGGGTTGAAACTGGAATAGGGAAAGAGTATATTTTATCTCTTGCAATTAGAAGGGACCCATAAGAATGGCTTAGTTATGCATTAGAAATCTAAATGTATTTTAAACTGATTTCTATATTGTATTCTAATGAAGCAGTAGATACAGTAATTGTTTCTCTCTGATACCAAACTCACCACAAGAAAGATGTTTCACTTCAGTGAAACAATCGGTCTCAATTTGACGATTCCTGCCCGCTTCTGCTCCTAACAACGGTTGTCGCCTATGGTCTTCCAATTCAGGTGTGTCTTCTTCACTGACATTATTAGTCGTGTTCTTGAGCGTGCTCAGTTCTGCTCGGTATCTGTTATTTTCTTCCTTTAGATGTTGTATCTGTTGGTCCTTTTGTTGACATGCTGGACATTCTGTCTGACTGTTTGTCTGACCTACACCTGCCACAAGACTCTCTAACAATTTGTCTTTTTTTCTGATGATCTCTTGCAGTCTCTTTATTTCATAATTTTTTGATTTGATTGTGTTCTCGTAAGACTTCAGCTTAGTTTCATTTTGTGTTAACTTCATTTGTATGTACAAGGCATTTATGTATTCCTTAAGGTATTCAACTTTGTGTCTAAGGTTTTGTAGGATACAGTTTTTCGCTTCTTGTGAACCTTGAGGAACCATGTTGTTGTACTGCATCACGAAATAGATGTCTTCGTTCTCAGCTACCATCTCCTCTACTGTCTTGATAAGCTCTATACTTTGATTTTTAACCTTCTTTGTACTATAGAGAACGAAAGGCTCCTTTCCACATCGCTCTACTATCTCAGTGAGGCCGTGACCACGGATATAATCCTGAATGGTGTGGCCAGGTTGCAGCTTTTCCCCTCTAGTAAACAACACAAGGGTGTGTTTCCACACTTCCTGAGTAAAAAGTGTGTTAATTTCATTTCCTGTTGTTGTAATGAGTTTAGAATCCTCAGAACTTACAGGTAGTTGAATAACAAGAAGTATGGCATGAGGTCCAGGGCTAAACAAGGTCTGCACACAATGTATAGTATCCGTTTTTATCTGGTTGCTACTAATATCAAAATGACTAAATGAGCCTGGCGTTCGAACCAAGGTGATGTGTTGTTTTTGTTTTTGATACTCTTTTTTTCATATGTGTTTTTCTTTAAGCAGGTGTTAAACCATGAGAAATGATTTTGTTCCATGATGGTATTTCCGGCTGCATTCTTCCCCATATCTCCAATCAGTACAATTTGTAAGTCTTTTAAAATTACACCTGACAGAGAAAAAAATGTATATAGACAAAACAATTACAAATATCCTCAGGTGCATGACTTTTAAATTCTGCGGACAACATTTAGAGAAGCCGACACCTCTGGTAAAAAGTATGTTTAAACTCTCCCCACTATTACCAATAAGAGTAGCCTACAATTGAAAAATCAGTCCAAAGAAACTTACCCTCATCTGTGTCATCTAGCAATGGGGCTCTCTCACTGTCTGTTCAAACGGTAACAATGCAATTAATAACTACATGTATTAACTCATAACTAAGTCATGTCTATTTTATCTGATTACATTAAATATCAAAATGGGGATTTGTTCAGCATATCATTTTTTATCTGCATTATTTCAATTAATGAGAGGTTATGAGTTTTAGAGTCCAGTTTAGTCTCTTCACTGTCAATACTATTACAATTAAGTGGAGCTATATGAGAAATGCTTTCACTCACCATTCTGAGTACTTGTTTTATTTCCCATTTGTGACTACTGTAATAACATAGAAAGTTCCAAGATTGGTTAACAGATCCTCTACACAATCTTCATTTGAACAGATTACAGTAGCAACCAGTCTTTTTTCGTATAGGCCATCTAAATGGAAAGGAAAGAGTTGTTAGTTGTATAATCTCTATATATATATATACACTCCCGTTGCTTTCAAAACCACCGTGTTCACTATTTGCTGCAGTGTCTACCGGTATTTGAATCCATGACAATGGCATCCTGGTTCTTCTCCATGTTATGTAAATCATGGGAGAGAATATAAATAATAATTGACAGTCAAAAAAGCTTTAGAATTATAGTTAGTTATCTCCTTGGTGCCTTTATACGTGATACAGCACCTACCCACTGGGCATAGACGTCCGTTCAACATCTAGTTCTGATTTATATTAGGTTGAGTTGTCAACTAGCCATGAATTCAACATGAAATCAACAACAAATGTCACAATTTCATTAGATTTAGATTAAAAGTTGGGTGAAAAAAATACAAAATGCCTTTACGTTGTAGACTTGCAAATCCAATCAGTTTTCCATGTTGATTCAACGTCACCAAATATAGTGTTTTGGGATGAAATGTAAACAACGTTGATTCAACCAGTTTTTGCCCACTGATATATTCCCCACAGCAGTTAAATGTTGTTGCATAATGATTGTCTCTTACATTACCTTGCCTGGTTAGAGCATGGCCTAAATTCCAAGGGCGTGGTTTGGTTTTATATTTCAGTTGATAAAAAACTGCATCATGTCATTGTCAACAAACACAAACATACAACAACTGAGGATATCATATTTTCTCGTTTTTTCGTTTTGAATGGTCCTCTTAAATACCACAAAAATTTGATATTTTATTTTGCATACTGCTTAAAATGTCCAGTAACATATACTAATGCTTAGGCAATCAGCATAGTGCATTTCCCACTGAGAGGTTAGAGTTGTGTGATGAAATACTGCTAATAGCTGTTGAGATTAAATAGCCTACTGCATGAATTGTTGAGATCAAATACTGTTGAGATCAAATCAGATACTGTATGGAATATTTTTAAAATATCTACATTCATGAAGTACTGAAGATTAAGCTATTGAATTGAATGTTTATAAAGAGTTTATAAAGGTTTACATTCATGGTGGATCCCAGATTTCGTCTGAGCATATAACGGCTTCATTTGGTGAGAGCACATGGCTGATGGAGTTTGTTTGAGCTGAAGTGAGACCTTTAAGATAAGGGACGCCTGCCTCCTAGGCTGCATCATTTCCTCTGCCCCATTTTCTTTTCTTTTTTTGGTTTGTATGTTTGTCTGATTTTAACTAGTTTGGTTTTTTGAGTAAAAGGTAAGAGACAATTATATTTATGAAACAAAGCAATTGAATGGAATTGAGAAACAGGAATGTGTTGAAACTAAATAATCAAACATATATTTTTAAATACAAGTATTTTGATGTTTGCCTCTGCTTCACTCTCTGCTTGCCCAAACCAGACCTAGAACCTGCCACTTTTCCAACTTTTCACAATTTAATAATTGTAGACCCAGGGTTCTGAAGCAACGTCCCCTAAAATAAGTATTTTCCAGACGTTGCAGTTACAGTACCAGTCAAAGGTTTGGACACACCTACTAATTCCAGGGTTTTTCTATACTAAATGTTGTTGCATAGTGATTGTCTCTTACATTACCTTGCCTGGTTAACGCATGGCCTAAATTCTAAGGGCGTGGTTTGGTTTTATATTTCCGTTGATAAGAAACTGCGTCATGTCAGTGTCAACAAACACAAACATACAACAACTGAGGATATAATATTTTCTTGTTTTTGTTTTGAATGGTCCTCTTAAATATCACAAATGTTATATTTTTATTTTGCATACTGCTTAATTAAAGGTCCAGTAACATATACTAATGCTTAGGCAATCAGCATATAGATATATATAGAATATCACAGTGCATTTCCCACTGAAAGGTTAGAGTTGTGTGATGAAATACTGCTAATAGCTGTTGAGATTAAATAGCCTACTGCATGAATTGTTGAGATGAAATACTTCTGAGATCAAATCAGATATTGTATGGAATATTTTTAAATATCTACATTCATGAAGTACTGAAGATTAAGCTATTGAGTTGAATGTTTGTGAAGAGTAAACATTTCATGGTTACTTACATTCATGTGGATCCCAGATTTCGTCTGAGCATATAACGGCTTCATTTGGTGAGAGCACATGGCTGATGGAGTTTGTTTGAGCTGAAGTGAGACCTTTAAGATAAGGGACGCCTGCCTCCTAGGCTGCATCACTTCCTCTGCCCCATTTTCTTTTCTTTTTTTTGGTTTGTATGTTTGTCTGATTTTAACTAGTTTGGTTTTTTGAGTAAAAGGTAAGAGACAATTATATTTATGAAACAAAGCAATTGAATGGAATTGAGAAACAGGAATGTGTTGAAACTAAATAATCAAACATATATTTTTAAATACAAGTATTTTGATGTTTGCCTCTGCTTCACTCTGCTTGCCCAAACCAGACCTAGAACCTGCCACTTTTCCAACTTTTGACAATTTAATAATTGTAGACCCAGGGTTCTGAAGCAACGTCCCTAAAATAAGTATTTTCCAGACGTTTCATTTACAGTACCAGTCAAAGTTTGGACACACCTACTGATTCCAGGGTTTTTCTTTATTTTTACTATTTTCTACATTGTAAAATAATAGTTAAGACATCAAAACTATGAAAAAACACATATGGAATCATGTAGTAACCAAAAAAGTGTTAACCTTTTAAGGATCGGACCCTTTTTTCAATTTTTGCCTAAAATGACATACCCTAATCTAACTGCCTGTAGCTCAGGACCTGAAGCAAGGATATGCATATTCTTGATACCATTTGAAAGGAACTACTTTGAAGTTTGCGGAAA
The DNA here is from genome assembly GCF_020615455.1 of Coregonus clupeaformis. Lineage (NCBI taxonomy): Eukaryota > Metazoa > Chordata > Actinopteri > Salmoniformes > Salmonidae > Coregonus > Coregonus clupeaformis. Next base: position 81,435 of record NW_025533534.1, on the reverse strand, counting down.
TGTGAAATTAATTTAGGAAAATATAACACATTGATCTGGTAAAGATAATACAAACAAAAAAAACATGCGTTTTCAATTGTTTTGTTTATTCCATCATGTTTGAAATGCAAGAGAAAGGCCACAATATAATATTGCAGTTTAGGCACAATTTAGATTTTGACCACTAGATGGCAGCTGTGTGTGTGCAAAGTTTCAGATTGATCCAGTGAAGCATTGCAATACTGAAATATTTTTGCAAGTCTGCCCAAATGTGCCGAATTGATCTATTGATACATTTTCTAGTACATAACTATTTAGAACATACAAAAATGATATGCTAATACAAAATGTAAGTTTACACACTCCCAGGAATGTCATACATGACGGATCATTAGCTTTTACACTAACTTTCAAACATCTAGATGGCCGGGCGGGGTGGGTGTGGAGCCAGAGACAGCAGGGGTTCCAACTGTAGAACCCAGTTCCTACATTTGAATATAAAAATGGATTTTAACAAACAAAACTATGCTACATTTTATTTCTTAGGATGACAAATCAGAGCAAGATTACTGAATGCAAGCACAGTTGCCGTGATAATATTTGTTGTTTCACTGTAATAGCTATTGTAAATTGGACAGTGCAGTTAGATTAACAAGAATTTAAGCTTTTTGCCCATATAAAACATGTCTATATCCTGGAAAGTTTGCTGTTACTTACAACAGTCATGCTAATCACATTAGCGCACGTTAGCTCAACCGTCCGGTATATGCGACACCGATCCCGTAGAGGTTAAACAAATCAGAATACATTTTATATTTTAGATTTTTCAAAGTAGCCACCCTTTGCCTCGATGGAAGCTTTGCACACGCTTGCCATTCTCTCAACCAGCTTCATGAGGTAATCACCTGGAATGCATTTCAATTAACAGGTGTGTCTTGGAATTTATTTCCTTCTTAATGCGTTTGAGCCAATCAGTTGTATTGTGACAAGGTAGGGGGTGGCATACAGAAGATAGCCCTATTTGGTAAAAGACCAAGTCCATATTATGACAAGAACAGCTCAAATAAGCAACGAGAAATGACAGTCCCATCATTACTTTAAAACTTTGAAAGTTTCTTCAACTGCAATCGCAAAAACCATCAAGCGCTATGATGAAACTGGCTCTCATGAGGACCACCACAGTAAAGGAAGACCCAGAGTTACCTCTGCTGCAGAGGATAAGTTCATTAGAATAACTGCACCTCAGATTGCAGTCTAAATAAATGCTTTACTGTGTTCAAGTAACAGACACATCTCAACATCAACTGTTCAGAGGAGACTGCGTGAATCAGGCCTTCATGGTCGAATTGCTGCAAAGGAAACCACTACTAAAGGACACCAATAAGAAGAAAATACTTGCTTGGGCCAAGAAACACGAGCAATTGACATTAAACTGGTGGAATTCTCTCCTTTGGTCTGATGAGTCCAAATTTGAGATTATTGTTTCCAACCGCCGTGTCTTTGTGAGACGAAGAGTAGGTGAATGGATGATCTCTGCATGTGTGGTTCCCACCGTGAAGCATGGAGGAGGAGGTGTGATGGTGTGGGGGTGCTTTGCTGGTGACACTGTCAGTGATTTATTTAGAATTCAAGGCACACTTAACCAGCATGGCCACCACAGCATTTTGCAGCAATATGCCATTCTATCATTTGTTTGTCAACAGGACAATGACCAAACACACCTCCAGGCTGTGTAAGGGCTTTTTGACTAAGAAGGAGAGTGATGTAGTGCTGCATCAGATGACCTGGCCTCCACAATCACCTGACCTCAACCCAATTGAGATGGTTTGGGATGAGTTGGACTGCAGAGTGAAGGAAAAGCAGCCAACAAGTGCTCAGCATATGTGGGAACTCCTTCAAGACTGTTGGAAAAGCATTCCAGGTGAAGATGGTTGAGAGAGTGTAGTGTGTGCAAAGCTGTCATCAAGGCAAAGGGTGGCTACTTTGAAGAATCTAACATTTTAAACTTTTTTGGTTACTACATGATTCCATATGTTTTATTTCATAGTTTTGATGTCTTCTCTATTATTCTACAATGTAGAAAATAGTACAAATAAAGAAAAACCCCTTTAATGAGTAGGTGTCCAAACTCTTTATTGGTACTGTATGTTAATTTTAGATTCTGAATGAAATTTGAAAATACATACTTTCCGAACTTTGAAAAGACATCTATTCCGGACGTTGAAAATAAGTATTTTCCAGACGTTGAAAAAATGTATTTTTTGGACATTTGAAAAACGTATTTTCCGGATGTTGAAATAAGGTAAATTTCTTCAGTTCTGAATGAAAGTTGAAAATCCATATTTTCATGGTAAATTATTCTAATGACACATTTAACTGCATATACATTCTCAATAAAGTAAGCATTATATCACAATTATATTTTTTGAATCAATTTATCATAGTAAAAAGGAGCCAACTGGAGATTGCAATTTATAATATTTATTATTGCTCCCATATGTCATATGCTCCTTTGTTAGCTTTTTGCAAAGCTTTGAAACTTGCAGCAATGATGTTCAAAGTAGTCAAACCTATAGAATTAACCAAATTAATATTTGGTCGGTTCGGACCAGACTAAATCTGAACGAATCATAGACGTATCTAGGCTATGTTTCACAAATTTGACCAGCACAGTACGGCAAAGTACAGTAGAGTAGAGTACAGTATGGTATGGTACGGTACAGGACAGTAGAGTTTTATTCTGTTGAGTACAGTAGAGTAGAGTACAGTACAATACAGTAGATTTTAATTCAGTGCTGTACTCCACTGTGCTCTACTGTACGCTACTTTTGTTTACCGTACTATAATTAACTGAACTCTGCTGTGCTCTACTGTACTGTTCTGTACTGTGCTGTCCAAACTTGTTAAACATAGCCAAATCAGAACCAATCAAAGACATCTATGTTTGGGCCAAATCAAGGCTAGTCCGGAATGGACCAAATCTGAAACAATTATAGATGTGTGTCTCTGTTTGGGCCAAATATAGATCGGAACCTGACGTCTGTGGATGATGAAACCAAGGCCAGCCTGGACCACACCCAAAAATGACAGCCAAAATACTTTGCCGTCGGTCCGTGCTTTGTGGGTCAGGTCATTACCAACTGCACATAGTTCGCCATAGTCTAGAAGTTAGTAAACTGAAGCTAAGCAATGTTTGAGAAATCAATTTGAATCTGGATTAATTTAAAGGGGCAATCTGCAGTTGCTATATTAATTTTGTACTTATAAATTAATGCTATGTACCCATTGATTTTGAAGAATATAACTTATAAATGCCTCATGAGCTTATTTAAACTGTTGTACAACATCAGAATCCAAAGTATAAGCTTGTTTTACTCCAACGTTTTGTAAACCATGTAAATGTAAACAAACACTGTTAAGCCTGAAAACATGGTTAAAACTATATCATTTTGATATCATGGATGGTCAATCGTTGCATCCATAGCTCTTTGAATTTGAGAGTGGTAACATTTCTTAAGGCCCATCCCTCAGCTTTTTAACAAAACAGAGGCGGGGTATGGCTTTGTTATTGTTTGCACTGTGGATTGGCACTTGATTTAAAAACTGTCTCACGGACAGCGCCCCATAATGTTATATAAAATATGTTCTACATAATTGTACCTTTTCAAACTGTGGTGTCTGCATATGCAAACATCTCTTTCTTTCTCTCTCTATCTATACTTTGGAAAACATTTTTTACGTTACAGCCTTATTCTAAAATTGATATATATTTTTCATAAGCAATCTACACACAATACCCCATAATGACAAAGCAAAACAGGTGTTTAGATTTTTTGCTAATTTATAAAAAAAGAAAAAAAGAAATACCTTGACATAAGTATTCAGACCAATTGCTATGACACTCGAAATTGAGCTCAGGTGTCACGGTTTCGGCCGAGGCTGCTCCTCCTCCTGGTTCGGGCAGGCTTCGGCGTTCGCCATCCCCGGAGTACTAGCTGCCACCGCTCTATGTTTCTGTGTTCCATTGCTTTGGTCTGTCTGTCACACCTGTGTTTGTTTTTAGTGTTGATTACGTGTCTTATAAGTTCCATGTTGTAATCTAGGGTTTTTGTGTGTTGTTGTCCGTCCCACGGTGTTTGATACGTGTGTATTTTTCCGTGTCTATTTTTGCCTTGTTTTAGTGTTTTACGCGTGTGCGTAATGTTCCTCGCCTCTTCGTGTTTTCGAGGTCGGGGCTTGTACACTTACTTTGGACACTATTAAAAGTCTTGTTGGACTAACCTCTGCTTCCTGCACTTGATTCCTCCATCACATCCACGACGGCTCATGACAGAACAACACACCATCATTGAGTCAGCAGGATCAGCGGCGTCTCCCGAATCCCTGCTGGACCGGATCAATTTCCAGGACGCCATGATCCAGCAACTTCCGGGACCGCTATGGACAAGGTGTCCAACACCCTTCGCGCCGTTTGGTGAACTCTGAGGACCCTTACAACATCGCATCACCAACGGCCAGTCCTCCTCTCTCAGTACCGGAACCCAGTGGCATTCGGCTCTCACTCCGAGGGCATATGACGGTTCTGCAGCCGGGTGTCAGGGATTCCTTCTGCAGGTAGAACTGTACCTTGCCACTATACACCCGGCGCCCTCGGGATACGAGGCGTCTCCGCCCTCATCTCCTGTCTCTCCGGCAAAGCGTTGGAATGGGCCAACGCCGAATGGAGGGAATAGACGCCGCTACCATCACCTATGCGGAGTTCTCTCGCCGCTTCAGGACTGTTTTCGATCATCCCCCTGAGGGGAAAGCGGCGGGAGGCGTCTATTCCACCTCCGACAGGAGGAGGAGGCGCACAGGAGTTCTCACTGGAGTTCCGGACACTAGCGGCGGATGCGGGGTGGAATGAGAGGGCCCTCATCGACCAGTACCGATGTAGTCTACGCGAGGACGTTCGTAGGGAGCTGGCCTGCAGGGACACCAACCTGTCGCTTGACCAGTTGGTGGACGTTTCCATCCGTCTGGATACCCTGCTGGCTACCCGCGGACGTCCCGAGTGGGGTCGTCCAGTCCACCCTCCAGCGCCCCGAGCCGATTCCCATGGAGCTAGGGTGCTGGCGCTAGAGAGAGGAGGAGAGGGAACCCGAGGGGGGCCATCCACTGCACCACCTGCGGTCGTGGAGGACACACTGCGGCCAGGTGCTGGGGAGGGTCTCCTGGGAGAGGTGACAACAGGCCACGCACTGGGGAGTCATTTCAGGTGAGTAGACGCCCACTCACCCAGAGCTCTCTGTTGGTCAAGCATGAGCATTCCTGTGAGGTTTCCACAGGTGGCACCTCATTCCCAGCATAAGGCGCTAGTAGATTCAGGCGCAGCTGGGAACTTTATTGATCGAGCATTTTGTAGTAGGTTAAGGATTCCCCCTTCGGCCGGTAGACAATCCATTTCCTGTCCACGCACTAGACAGCCGGCCGTTGGGGTCGGGCCTGATCAGGGAGGTCACGGCACCACTGACTATGACGACGCAGGGGGTCATGAGGAGAGCATTCAGTTTTATCTGATTGACTCTCCTGCGTATCCCGTGGTGTTGGGGTCTTCCCTGGTTGAGCACCCATGATCCTACTATAGCGTGGCAACAGAGGGCTCTTATGGAGTGGTCTGCTCAGTGTGTGAGGAGATGTCTAGGTGTTTCCGTAGGGGCGACCTCGGTAGAGAGTCCGAACCAAGTGCCCGCACTCGCATTCCCCAGTTGAGGATTTAGCTACTCGTGTTTAGCAAATCGAGGGGGCACGGCTACCTCCTCATAGACAGGGGGACTGTGCGATAAATCTCCAAACAGGAGCGGCTTTTCCTCGGAGTCATGTGTATCCCCTCTCTCAAGAGGGAGACAGGCGGCTATGGAGACATACATAGCCGAGTCCTTGGCACAGGGATACATCACGGCCCTCTACTTCCCCAGTCTCCTCGAGTTTCTTCTTTGTGAAGAAGAAGGACGGGGATTGCGCCCGTGTATTGATTATCGTAGTCTCAATCAGATCACAGTAAAATACAGCTACCCACTGCCACTGATTGCGGCGATGACGGAATCGTTGCCGCGGGCGCGATTCTTCACAAAGTTGTATCTCAGGAGCGCGTACAATCTGAGTGCGCATTAGGAGGGGGATGAATGGAAGACAGCATTTAGCACCACCTCGGGTCATTACTGAGTATCTCGTCATGCCATACGGGTTAATGAATGCTCCGTCAGTCTTCCAATCCTTTGTTGACGAGATTTTCCGGAACATGCATGGGCAGGGTGTAGTGGTGTACATCGACGACATCCTGGTGTACTCTTCTACCCGAGCCGAGCATGTAGCCCAGGTGCGCCCGAGTATTGAGAAGACTGTTGGAGCATGACTTGTATGTCAAGGCAGAGAAATGCCTGTTCTTCCAGGAGTCCGTCTCCTTTTTGGGTTATCGGTTGTCCTCGGCTGGTGTGGAGATAGAGGTAGACCGGGTATCGGCCGTGCGTAATTGGCAAACTCCAACCACTGTAAAAGAGGTGCAGCAGTTCTTGGGTTTTACTAATTACTACCGGAGGTTTATTCGGGGTTTGGACAGGTTGCAGCTCCCATTACGTCCCTGCTGAAGGGGGTCCGGTTCGTTTGCGGTGGTCAGCTGAGGCGGACAGGGCATTTATCAAGCTTAAGAACCTGTTCACCTCGGCTCCGGTGCTGGCGCATCCGGATCCCTCTTACCATTCCAGGTTGAGGTGGACGCGTCCGAGATCGGTATTGGGGCAGTCCTGTCACAGCGGTCCAGCGCGCCACCTAAACTCCGCCCCTGTGCTTTCTACTCGAAAAGCTCAGCTCGGCGGAGCGCAACTATGATGTTGGGGATAGGGAGTTGTTAGCCGTAGTCCAAGCCCTAAAGGTGTGGAGGCATTGGCTTGAGGGGGCTCAACACCCTTTTCTCATTCTGACTGATCACCGTAACCTGGAGTACATCCGGGCAGCTAGGGAGATTGAACCCTCGTCGGCTGGTGGAATATGTTCCTAACCCGGTTTGTTTTTATGATCACATACATCCCTGGGTCCCAGAATGTTAAGGCAGACACACTGTCCCGGGCGGTATGACACGGAGGAGAGGTCCACGAGCCTACTTCCATATTGCCGGAATCTTGTTTGGTGGCTCCGGTAGTATGGGAGGTCGTCTACGAATCGAGCGGGCACTGCGTACTGACCCTACTCCCCCAGCGTGTCCTGTGGGGTGGACGTCGCTTCCGCTCGAGGTCCGCGATCGTCTTATTTATTGGGCTCATACATCACCCTCCTCTGGACATCCAGGTATTGGCCGGACCGTGCACTGTCTTAGCATGAAATACTGGTGGCCAACGTTAGCCAGGGATGTGAGGGTTTATGTCTCCTCCTGCTCGGTGTGTGCCCAGTGTAAGGCGCCTAGACATTTGCCCAGGGTGAGCTACATCCCCTGCCCGTTCCACAACGACCATGGTCCCACCTATCGGTGGATTTCGTAACTGACCTACCCCCTCCCAGGGAATACCACCATATTGGTCGTTGTGGATCGGTTTTCTAAGGCCTGTCGTCTCCTTCCCATGCCGGGTCTCCTACTGCCCTACAAACCGGCTGAGGCTCTCTTTACCCATGTGTTCCGGCACTATGGGGTCCCCGAGGATATTGTGTCTGACCGAGGTCCCCAGTTCACTTCCCAGAGTTTGGGGAGCGTTCATGGAACGGTTGGGGGTCTCGGTGAGCCTTACCTCGGGGTACCACCCAGAGAGTAATGGGCAGGTGGAACGAGTCAACCAGGATGTGGGTAGGTTTTTGAGGGTCCCATTGCCGGGACCGGCCGGAGGAGTGGTCGAGGTTCATCCCTGGGCAGAGATGGCCCAGAACTCTCTCCGCCACTCCTCCACCAACCAACACCTTTCCAGTGTGTTTTAGGTTATCAGCCGGTCCTGGCTCCGTGGCACGAGAGCCTGATTGAGGCCCCTGCGGTGGACGCAGTGGATTCGGCGCTCGGAAAGAGACGTGGGACGCTGCCCATGTCCATCTGCAGCGTGCCATCCGTCACCAAAAGGCGAGCGCCGACCGTCACCGCAGTGAGGCACCGGGTGTACGCACCGGAGATCGAGTCTGGCTCTCGACTCGAAACCTGCCCCCTCCGCCTGCCCTGCCGGAAGCTGGGTCGGCGGTTTGTGGGGCCCTTCAAAGTCCTGAGAAGATTGAACGAGGTTTGTTACAGATTACAACTGCCTATAGAGTATAAAAATATTAACCCCTCGTTCCATGTGTCTCTTCTCAGGCCGGTGGTAACTGGCCCCACTCCAAGAGGATGAGATAGGAGAGACCCGTCCGCCCCCTTTGGACATCGAGGGGCCCGGCGTACAGAGTCCGGACCATCTTGGACTCGAGACGCCGGATGAGTGGTCTCAGTATCTCGTGGAGTGGGAGAATGCGGTCCGGAGGAACGGTGCTGGAGTGCCCAGGAGGGACATACTAGATCCATCCCTCCTGACTGAGTTTCACCATGGGCATCCCACGCGCCCGGGTCCCGCGTCCTCCTGGCCGTCCCGAGGCCGGGGATCGCGCGCGGCTGGGGCCGCGCGTCAAGGGGGGTACTGTCACGGTTTCGGCCGAGGCTGCTCCTCCTCCTGGTTCGGGCAGGCTTCGGCGTTCGCCGTCCCCGGAGTACTAGCTGCCACCGGCTCTATGTTTCTGTGTTCCATTGCTTTGGTCTGTCTGTCACACCTGTGTTTGTTTTAGTGTTGATTACGTGTCTTATAAGTTCCATGTTGTAATCTAGGGTTTTTGTGTGTTGTTGTCCGTTGCCACGGTGTTTGATACGTGTGTATTTTTCCGTGTCTATTTTTGCCTTGTTTTAGTGTTTACGCGTGTGCGTAATGTTCCTCGCCTCTTCGTGTTTTTCGAGGTCGGGGCTTGTACACTTACTTTGGACACTATTAAAAGTATTGTTGGACTAACCTCTGCTTCCTGCACTTGATTCCTCCACCACATCCACGGCTCATGACATCAGGTCCATCCTGTTTCCATTGTGATGTTTCACAACTTGATTGGAGTCCACCTATGGTCAATTAAATTGATTGGACATTATTTGGAAAGGCACACACCTGTCTATATAAGGTCCCACAGTTGACAGTGCATGTCAGAGCCAAAACCAAGCCATGAGGTCGAAGGAATTGTCCATAGAGCTCGAGGCAGGACTGTGTCGAGGCACAGATTTGGGAAGAGTTCCAAAAAATGTCTGCAGCGTTGAAGGTCCCCAAAACACAGTGGCCTCCATCAATCTTAAATGGAAGAAGTTTGGAACCACCAAGACTCTTCCTCAGAGCTGGCCGCCCGGCCAAACTGAGCAATCGGGGAGAAGGGGCCTTGGTCAGGGAGGTGACTAAGAACCTGGTGGTCACTCTGACAGAGCTCTAGAGTTCCTCTGTGGAGATGGGAGAACCTTCCAGAAGGACAACCATCTCTGCAGCACTCCACCAATCAGGCCTTTATGGTAGAGTGGCCAGACGGAAGCCACTCCTCAGTAAAAGGCACATGACAGCCCACTTGGGTTTGCCAAAAGGCACCTAAAGGACTCTCAGACCATGAGCAAAAAGATTATCTGGTCTGATGAAACCAAGATTGAAGTCTTTGGCCTGAATGCCAAGCGTCAGGATCGAGGCAAAGATTAATGGAGCAAAGTACAGAGAGATCCTTGATGAAAACCTGCTCCAGAGAGCTCAGGACCTCAGACTGGGGCGAAGATTCACCTTCCAACAGGACAACGACCCTAAGCACACAGCCAAGAAAATAATAATAATAATATGCCATTTAGCATGTCTCTGAATGTCCTTGAGTGCCCCGGCCAGAGCTCGGACTTGAACCCGATCTAACATCTCTGGAGAGACCTGAAAATAGCTGTGCAGCAACGCTCCCCATCCAACCTGACAGAGCTTGAGAGGATCTGCAGGGAAGAATGGGAGAAACTCCCCAAATACAGGTGTGCCAAGCTTGTAGCGTCATACCAAAAGACTCAAGGCTTTAATCGCTGCCAAAGGTGCTTCAACAAAGTACTGAGTAAAGGGTCTGAATGCTTATGTAAATGTTGTGTTTCAGTTTTAATTTTTTTTGCAAACATTTTTTTAAAAACATTTTTGCTTTGTCATTATGGGGTAATGTTTGTAGATTGATGAGGAAAACAAACATTTTAATCAATTTTAGAATAAGTCTGTAACATAACTAAATGTGGAAAAAGTGAAGGGGTCTAAATACTGTATACATTGGGGGAAAAAGTATTTAGTCAGCCACCAATTGTGCATGTTCTCCCACTTAAAATGATGAGAGAGGCCTGTAATTTTCATCATAGGTACACATCAACTATGACAGACAAATTGAGATTTTTTTCTCCAGAAAATCACAATGTAGGATTTTTAATGAATTTATTTGCAAATTATGGTGGAAAATAAGTATTTGGTCACCTACAAACAAGCAAGATTTCTGGCTCTCACAGACCTGTAACTTCTTCTTTAAGAGGCTCCTCTGTCCTCCACTCGTTACCTGTATTAATGGCACCTGTTTGAACTTGTTATCAGTATAAAAGACATCTGTCCACAACCTCAAACAGTCACACTCCAAACTCCACTATGGCCAAGACCAAAGAGCTGTCAAAGGACACCAGAAACAAAATTGTAGACCTGCACCAGGCTGGGAAGACTGAATCTGCAATAGGTAAGCAGCTTGGTTTGAAGAAATCAACTGTGGGAGCAATTATTAGGAAATGGAAGACATACAAGACCACTGATAATCTCCCTCGATCTGGGGCTCCACGCAAGATCTCACCCCGTGGGGTCAAAATGATCACAAGAACGGTGAGCAAAAATCCCAGAACCACAGCGGGGGACCTAGTGAATGACCTGCAGAGAGCTGGGACCAAAGTAACAATGCCTACCATCAGTAACACACTTACGCCACCAGGGGACTCAAATCCTGCAGTGCCAGAGCGTGTCCCCCTGCTTAAGCCAGTACATGTCCAGGCCCGTCTTAAGTTTGCTAGAGTGCATTTGGATGATCCAGAAGAGGATTGGGAGAATGTCATATGGTCAGATGAAACCAAAGTAGAACTTTTTGGTAAAAACTCAACTCGTGCGTTTTTGGAGGACAAAGAATGCTGAGTTGCATCCAAAGAACACCATACCTACTGTGAAGCATGGGGGTGGAAACATCATGCTTTGGGGCTGTTTTCTGCAAAGGGACCAGGACGACTGATCCGTGTAAAGGAAAGAATGAATGGGGCCATGTATCGTGAGATTTTGGTGAAAACCTCCTTCAATCAGCAAGGGCATTGAAGATTAAACGTGGCTGGGTCTTTCAGCATGACAATGATCCCAAACACACCGCCGGGCAGCGAAGGAGTGGCTTCGTAAGAAGCATTTCAAGGTCCTGGAGTGGCCTAGCCAGTCTCCAGATCTCAACCCCCATAGAAAATCTTTGGAGGGAGTTGAAAGTCTGTGTTGCCCAGCGACAGCCCCAAAACATCAATGCTCTAGAGGAGATCTGCAAGGAGGAATGGGCCAAAATACCAGCAACAGTGTGTGAAGACTTACAGAAAACGTTTGACCTGTGTCATTGCCAACAAAGGGTATATAACAAAGTATTGAGAAACTTTTGTTATTGACCAAATACTTATTTTCCACCATAATTTGCAAATAAATTCATTAAAAATCCTACAATGTGATTTTTGGATTTTTTTCTCATTTTGTCCGTCATAGTTGACGTGTACCTATGATGAAAATTACAGGCCTCTCTCATCTTTTTTAAGTGGGAGAACTTGCACAATTGGCGGCTGACTACCGGTAAATACTTTTTTCCCCCACTGTATACTGTATAGAAATCAGTCAGTTTAAATACATTCCTTAGGCCCAAATCTATGGATTTCACATTACTGGGAATACAAATATGCATATGTTAGTCACAGATACCTTTAACAAAAAAGTTAGGGATGTGGATCAGAAAACCAGTTAGTATCTGGTGTGACCACCATTTGTCTCATGCAGCGCGACACATCTTCCTCAAGCATAGAGTTGATCAGGCTGTTGATTGGGGCCTATGGAATGTTGCCCAACCTCTTAAATGGCTGTGCGAAGTCACTGGATATTGGCATTAACTGGAACAAGCTCTCGTACACGTCGATCAAGCATCTCAAACATACTCAATGGGTGACATGTCTGGTGGGTATGCAGGCCATGGAAGAACTGGGACATTTTCATCTTCCAGGAATTGTGTACAGATCCTTGTGACATGGTGCCGTGCATCATCATGCTGAAACATGAGGTGATGGCAGGTGATAAATGGCACGACAATGGGCCTCAGGATGTCGTCACAGTGTCCCTGTACATTCAAATTGCCATCGATAAAATGCATTTGTGTTCATTGTCCGTAACATATGCATGCCCATTCCATTACCCCACCACCACCATGGGGCACTCTGTTCAGAACGTTGACATCAGCAAACCACTCGCCCAGATGACGCCATACACATGGTCTGCGGTTGTGAGACCGGTTGGACGATACTGCCAAATTCTCTAAACCGATGTTTGAGGCGGCTTATGGTAGAAATGTGGCTATTTCAGCCACACCTGTTGCTGAAAGGTGTATAAAATTGTGCACACAGCCATGCAATCTCCATAGACAAATATTGGCAGTAGAATGGCAGGTACTGAAGACCTCAGTGACTTTCAACGTGCCACCTTTCCAACAAGTCAGCTCTTCAAATTTCTGCCCTGGTAGAGCTGCCCCGGTCATCTGTAAATGCTGTTGTTGTGAAGTGGAAATGTCTAGGAGCAACAACAACTCAGCCGCAAAGTGGTATGCCACACAAGCTCACAGAATGAGACTGCCATTGGACTCTGGTAGCAGTGGAAACGCGTTCTCTGGAGTGATGAATCATGCTTCATCATCTGGCAGTCCGACGGACAAATCTGGGTTTGGCGGATGCCAGGAGAATGCTACCTGTCCTAATGCATAGTGCCAACTGTAAAGTTTGGTTTAGGAGGAATAATGGTCTGGGTCTGTTTTTCATGGTTCAGGCTAGGCCCCTTAGTTCCAGTGAAGGGAAATATTAATGATACAGCATACAATGACATTCTAGATAATTCTGTGCTTCCAACTTTGTGGCAACAGTTTTGGGGAAGGCCCTTTCCTGTTTCAGCATGACAATGCCCCCGTGCACAAAGCCACGTCCTGTACAGAAATTATCTGTTGAGATCGTTGTGGATCAACTTGACTGGCCTGCACAGAGCCCTGACCTCAACCCCATTGTACACCTTTGGGATGAATTGGAATGAATGGTCTGTTCTATATATTCAAAAAATGTGTACAACCGTGACATTAAAATGTTTAATGGTATTTTTCATCAGTTGTTTTATATAAAATGTCATTTCCACCACACTCTGTCATTACCATCACGGTACATATTTCTGAGGCAAAGGTGTATTAAATTACAATTGATATTGATGACTTTTCCCAAACAGTGGGGAGAACAAGTATTTGATACACTGCCAATTTTGCAGGTTTTCCTACTTATACAGCATGTAGAGGTCTGTAATTTGTATCATAGGTATACTATAACGGTGAGAGACGGAATCAAAAACAAAAATCCAGAAAATCACATTGTATGATTTTTAAGTAATTAATTTGCATTTTATTGCATGACATAAGTATTTGATCACCTACCAACCAGTAAGAATTCCAGCTCTCACAGACCTGTTCGTTTTTCTTTAAGAAGCCCTCCTGTTCTCCACTCATTACCTGTATTAACTGCACCTGTTTGAACTCGTTACCTGTATAAAAGACACCTGTCCACACACTCAATCAAACAGACTCCAACCTCTCCACAATGGCCAAGACCAGAGAGCTGTGTAAGGACATCAGGGATACAATTGTAGACCTGCACAAGGCTGGGATGGGCTACAGGACAATAGGCAATCAGCTTGGTGAGAAGGCAACAACTGTTGGCGCAATTATTAGAAAATGTAATAAGTTCAAGATGACGGTCAATCACTCTCGGTCTGGGGCTCCATGCAAAATCTCACCTCGTGGGGCATCAATGATCATGAGGAAGGTGAGGGATCAGCCCAGAACTACACGGCAGGACCTGGTCAATGACCTGAAGAGAGCTGGGACCACAGTCTCAAAGAAAACCATTAGTAACACATTACGCCGTCATGGATTAAAATCCTGCAGTGCACGCAAGGTCCCCCTGCTCAAGCCTGCGCATGTCCAGGCCCGTCTGAAGTTTGCCAATGACCATCTGGATGATCCAGAGGAGGAATGGGAGAACGTCATGTGGTCTGTTGAGACAAAAATATAGCTTTTTGGTCTAAACTCCACTCGCCGTGCTTGGAGGAAGAAGAAGGATGAGTACAACCCTTAGAACACCATCCCAACCGTGAAGCATGGAGGTGGAAACATCATTCTTTGGGGGATGCTTTTCTGCAAAGGGGACAGGACGACTGCACCGTATTGAGGGGAGGATGGATGGAGCCATGTATCGCAAGATCTTGGCCAACATCCTCCTTCCCTCAGTAAGAGCATTGAAGATGGGTCGTGGCTGGGTCTTCCAGCATGACAATGACCCGAAACACACAGCCAGGGCAAACTAAGGAGTGGCTCCGTAAGAAGCATCTCAAGTTCCTGGAGTGGCCTAGCCAGTCTCCAGACCTGAAGCCAATAGAAAATCTTTGGAGGGGAGCTGAAAGTCCGTATTGCCCAGCGACAGCCCCGAAACCTGAAGGATCTGGGGAAGGTCTGTATGGAGGAGTGGGCCAAAATCCCTGCTGCAGTGTGTGCAAACCTGGTCAAGACCTACAGGAAACATATGATCTCTGTAATTGCAAACAAAGGTTTCTGTACCAAATATTAAGTTCTGCTTTTCTGATGTATCAAATACTTATGAAATGCAAAAATGCAAATTCATTACTTAAAAATCATACAATGTGATTTTCTGGATTTTTTTACCTATGATAAAAATTACAGACCTCTACATGCTTTGTAAGTAGGAAAACCTGCAAAATCGGCAGTGTATCAAATACTTGTTCTCCCCACTGTAGTCATAGACTGTTCTCTCTGCTACCGTACGGCAAGCGGTACCGGAGCGCTAAGTCTAGGTCCAAAAGGCTTCTCAACAGCTTCTACCCCCAAGCCATAAGACTCCTGAACAGCTAATCATGGCTACCCGGACTATTTGCACTGCCCCCCACCCCCACCCCATCTTTTTACACTGCTGCTACTCTGTTAATTATTTATGCATAGTCACTTTAACTCTACCCACATGTACATATTACCTCAACTACCTCAACTAGCTGGTGCCCCCGCACATTGACTCAGCACCAGTACCCCCTGTATATAGCCTCCCTAAAGTTATTTTATTTAACTTTTTTTTCTCAACACGTTTTTGTTGTTGTTTAATTTTACTTTTTTATTTAAAAAATAAATGCATTGTTGGTTAAGGGCTATAAGTAAGCATTTCACGGTAATGTCTACAACTGTTGTATTCAGCGCATGTGGCAAATAGAATTTGATTTGATGTATGCTTGTTCTTAAGATAATTCCTAAAATAATGTAAAATATTAAGATTTTTATGTGGTAAATACATGTTTGAGTATCATCAAGCCATATATGGACATTTAGACATGAAAATGATGAATACATATAATTAAGAAAACTTCAAAATATTTTAAAAAACATGAGAAAAAAATCATGTGAAATGTTATATAAAATACCTTATGCACCATTTCTGTAATTTCCCTTTCAACTAAAATAGCAAATTTTATGACGTGGTGGTAATGACATTTCCCTTCGGGTATTTGGGGAAACCAATAAAAATCTTTATATTCTTACGTAGTATGGTCTTCGCCACTTTTAGATCCCGTGTAGCTCAGTTGGTAGAGCATGGCGCTTGCAACGCTAGGGTTGTGGGTTCGATTCCCACTGGGGGCCAGTATGAAAATGTATGCATTCACTACCTGTAAGTCGCTCTGGATAAGAGCATCTGCTAAATGACTAAAATGTAAGAAATGTTTCCAGACAGAGTGAAGAAAATATTCAGATAGATAAAAAGCAGTTTCAAGAGGTTTCATTTTCAAAAACCTTTAACATCCAAAAGTGCCCGTATATGCAAAATTATATATATATATATATATATATATATATATATATATATATATATATATATATATATATATATATATATATGTACACACAGACACACACATACACTATATCCTCCTAAACATCATACACCCCCTACGATCAAAGTAAAGGTAGAGTCATACATGATGAAGGGTAGTGAATGAGAGCAGAGGCGAGGGACTATCTTCCTGAAATAATGCACAGCCATCTTCTTTTGTGTTATTTAATGATGCTTTGATAAGGGTGATGGTTCTACGCGGAACCATAATGACTCAAAAACCCTTAGAGTGCTTCAATGGTTATTTGCAGTTCAGAAAAGGATTCTTTCCTCTTTTAGTGATAATTAAAATGTAGGGCCGGTGGTCATTATCATATTTTGACTTCTAACGCATCTTTGTGCAAGTGCACGGATACACCTCGAACAACAGCCTCACCACTTTGTAGGGTGTTTCATGAAGACAGAGACAGTTGTATGAGGCTGTGCTACTTGTGTAACAAACTGTACTTTCACTTTGAGCCCCTTAGTTTGATCATGCTTCATTTCCAAAATATAAAATAAATACTGTTGTATTTATGGCCTTATTTTCAAATTGTGGTTTGATAGATATTAGTCTGGTACTATGGAGATTGTAGCATGATATCGGGGATATCAGGGTGGCATTTGCTTGGCTGGTATAAGCCTACTATTGAACAGTGTTGGTCTCAGTGGGGAAAAGAGGATACAGTTCTTAGAGAGGTTTGTTAATAAAATGATTGAAACACTTCAAAGAGAAGTCTGAAATATTTTCATTTTAAAACTGTAACTATGAGAGGAAACCACAAGGCTTGTACAGAGGTGCACATTTAAGCTGTGTTCACATTGGCAGTTTGAAATGAGTCAAATCCTATTTATTAGCATTTTTTATTCAAATCTGTTATTTTTCCTGCAGTCTGAACAGCCAAAAAGCACATGGAATTGGATATTTCAAGCCACATTTCACACCACCTTCATAGGTGATTTGAATTCAGAATAAAATCTGATTCCTGGGCCCACACACACCTACTTATTTACGTTTACATTTAATCCATTTAGCAGACACTTTCTAAAATTAGCCGCCAAAATTGTCGCAACCCCCTATTACTAGCCTGTTCAACCTCTCTTTCGTAACGTCTGAGATCCCCAGAGATTGGAAAGCTGCCGCGGTCATCCAACTCTTCAAAGGGGTTGACACTCTAGATCCAAACTGTTACAGACCTATATCCATCCTGCCCTGCCTTTTGAAAGTATTTGAAAGCCAAGTTAACAAACAGATCACCGACCATTTCCAATCCCACCGTACCTTCTCCACTATGCAATCCGGTTTCCGAGCTGGTCATGGGTGCACCTCAGCCACGCTCAAGGTCCTAAACGATATTATAACCGCGATCAATAAAAGACAGTACTGCGCAGCCGTCTTCATCGACCTGGCCAAGGCTTTCGACTCTGTCAACCACCGCATTCTTATTGGCAGACTAAATAGCCTTGGTTTCTCTAATGACTGCCTCGCCTGGTTCACCAACTACTTCTCAGAGTTCAATGTGTCAAATCGGAGGGCCTGTGGTCTGGACCTCTGGCCGTCTCTATGGGGGGGCCACAGGGTTCAATTCTCGGGCCGACTCTATTCTCTGTGTATATCAATGATGTCGCTCCTGCTGCTGGTGACGCTTGGATCCACCTCTATGCGGGACGACACCATTTTGTATATATCTGGCCCTTCATTGGACACTGTGTTAACAAACCTCCAAACAAGCTTCAACGCCATACAACACTCCTTTCGTAGCCTCCAACTGCTCTTAAACACTAGTAAAATTAAATGCATGCTCTTCAACCGAACGCTGCTTGCACCCACTCATCCGACTAGAATCACTACTCTCGGCAGGTCTGACCTAGAATATGTGGACAACTACAAATACCTAGGTGTCTGGTTAGACTGTAAACTCTCCTTCCAGACTCACATTAAGCATCTCCAATCAAAAGTTAAATCTAGAATTGGCTTCCTATTTCGCAACAAAGCCTCCTTCACTCATGCTGCCAAACATGCCCTCGTAAAACTGACAATCCTACCGATCCTTGACTTCGGCGATGTCATTTACAAAATAGCCTCCAACACTCTACTCAGCAAATTGGATGTAGTCTATCACAGTGCCATCCATTTTGTCACCAAAGCCCCATATACTACCCATCATTGTGACCTGTACACTCTTGTTGGCTGGCCCTCACTACAAATTCGTCGCCAAACCCACTGGCTCCAGGTCATCTATAAATCACTTCTAGGCAAATCCCTGTCTTATCTTAGCTTATTGGTCACCATAGCAACACCAACCCGTAGTCTGCACTCCAGCAGGTATATCTCACTGGTCATCCCCAAAGCCAACACCTCCTTTGGCCGCCATTCCTTCCAGTTCTCTGCTGCCAATGACTGGGACGAACTGCAAAAATCTCTGAAGCTGGAGACTCTTATCTCTCCTCACTAACTTTAAGCGTCAGTTGTCAGAGCAGCTTACCGATCACTGCACCTGTACACAGCCATTCTGAAATTAGCCCACCCAACTACCTCATCCCCATATTGTTATTTATTTTGCTAATTTGCACCCCAGTATCTCTATTTGCACATCCTCTTTTGCACATCTATCATTCCAGTGTTAATACGAAATTGTAACTATTTTGCACTATGGCCTATTTATTGCCTTACCTCCATAACTTACTACATTCGCACACACTGTACAGTGGGGGGAAAAAAAGTATTTAGTCAGCCACCAATTGTGCAAGTTCTCCCACTTAAAAAGATGAGAGAGGCCTGTAATTTTCATCATAGGTACACGTCAACTATGACAGACAAAATGAGAAAAAAATCCAGAAAATGACGTTGTAGGATTTTTTAATGAATTTATTTGTAAATTATGGTGGAAAATAAGTATTTGGACAATAACAAAAAGTTTCTCAATACTTTGTTATATACCCTTTGTTGGCAATGACACAGGTCAAACGTTTTCTGTAAGTCTTCACAAGGATTTCACACACTGTTGCTGGTATTTTGGCCCATTCCTCCTTGCAGATCTCCTCTAGAGCATTGATGTTTTGGGGCTGTCGCTGGGCAACACGGACTTTCAACTCCCTCCAAAGATTTTCTATGCGGTTGAGATCTGGAGACTGGCTAGGCCACTCCAGGACCTTGAAATGCTTCTTACGAAGCCACTCCTTCGTTGCCCGGGCGGTGTGTTTGGGATCATTGTCATGCTGAAAGACCCAGCCACGTTTCATCTTCAATGCCCTTGCTGATGGAAGGAGGTTTTCACTCAAAATCTCACGATACATGGCCCCATTCATTCTTTCCTTTACACGGATCAGTCGTCCTGGTCCCTTTGCAGAAAAACAGCCCCAACGCATGATGTTTCCACCCCCATGCTTCACAGTAGGTATGGTGTTCTTTGGATGCAACTCAGCATTCTTTGTCCTCCAAAAACGACGAGTTGAGTTTTTACCAAAAAGTTCTATTTTGGTTTCATCTGACCATATGACATTCTCCCAATCCTCTTCTGGATCATCCAAATGCACTCTAGCAAACTTCATATGGGCCTGGACATGTACTGGCTTAAGCAGGGGGACACGTCTGGCACTGCAGGATTTGAGTCCCTGGCGGCGTAGTGTGTTACTGATGGTAGGCTTTGTTACTTTGGTCCCAGCTCTTTGCAGGTCACTCACTAGGTCCCCCCGTGTGGTTCTGGGATTTTTGCTCACCGTTCTTGTGATCATTTTGACCCCACGGGGTGAGATCTTGCGTGGAGCCCCAGATCGAGGGAGATTATCAGTGGTCTTTTATGTCTTCCATTTCCTAATAATTGCTCCCACAGTTGATTTCTTCAAACCAAGCTGCTTACCTATTGCAGATTCAGTCTTCCCAGCCTGGTGCAGGTCTACAATTTTGTTTCTGGTGTCCTTTGACAGCTCTTTTGTCTTGGCCATTGTGGAGTTTGGAGTGTGACTGTTTGAGATTGTGGACAGGTGTCTTTTATACTGATAACAAGTTCAAACAGGTGCCATTAATACAGGTAACGAGTGGAGGACAGAGGAGCCTCTTAAAGAAGAAGTTACAGGTCTGTGAGAGCCAGAAATCTTGCTTGTTTGTAGGTGACCAAATACTTGTTTTCCACCATAATTTAAAAATAAATTCATAAAAAATCCTACAATGTGATTATCTGGAATTTTTTTTTCTCAATTTGTCTGTCATAGTTGACGTGTACCTATGATGAAAATTACAGGACTCTCTCATCTTTTTTTAAGTGGGAGAACTTGCACAATTGGTGGCTGACTAAATACTTTTTTCCCCCCACTGTATATATATTTTCTGTTTTCTTTTTGACTTTATGTTTAGTTTACCCCATATGTAACTCTGTGTTGTTTTTTTTATCGCATTGCTTTGCTTTATCTATCCAGGTCGCAGTTGTAAATGAGAACTTGTTCTCAACTGGCTTACCTGGTTAAATAAAGCTGAAAAAAAAAAAAAAAAGAAAAAGACACTCTCATACAGAACGACATACAGGAACTATTAGTGTTAAGTTCCATGGTCAATGGCACATCTGTTTTTCACCTAGTAGGCTCAGGGATTTTAACCAGCGACCTTTCGGTTACTGGCCCAACGCTCTGAACCGCTAAGCTACCTGCTGCATGCTGCCCTTACATTGTAATTACCAATCATATGTCATTTTCTCTATGATTGGTTCAGATTTGGTCTGAACAGGACCAAAAACAACGTCTGTGGAAATCAAGTCCGGTCTGGACTGCAAACAGGACCAACAAACAACATCTGTGGATGTGGAAATCAAGTCTGGATAGGGCAAAAAACGTCTACAAGGCATCAACATGCTGTGGTAGCCACAATGGTTAAGTGTGCCTTGAATTTAAAAAAAAATCACTGTCAGTGTCACCAACAAAGCACCATCACACCTCCTCCTCTGTGCTTCACGCTGGGAACCACACATGCGGAGAACATCCGTTCACCTACTCTGCATCTCACAAAGACATGGCAGTTGAAACCAAAAATCACACATTTGGACTCATCAGACCAAAAGACAGATTTCCTCCGGTCTAATGTCCATTGCTCGTGTTTCTTGGCCCAAGCAAGTCTCTCCTTCCTATTGGTGTCCTTTAGTGGTGGTTTCTTTGCAGCAATTCGACCATGACGGCCTGATTCATGCGGTCTCCTCTGAACAGTTGAAGTTGAGATGTGTCTGTTACTTGAACTCTGTGAAGAATTTATTTGGGCTGCAATCTGAGGGTGCAGTTAACGTCTATGGGTTCGGGGTCCCGTATGCGTGACAGTTGAGCTAACGTGCGCTAATGTGATTAGCATGACTGTTGTAAGTAACAGCAAACTTTCCAGGACATGTCTTATTTGGGCAGAAAGCTTAAATTCTTGTTAATCTAACTGCACTGTCCAATTTACAGTAGCTATTACAGTGATAAAATACCATGCTATTGTTTGAGGAGAGTGCACAACAACAAAAAACGTATCATGAAGGCCTGATTCACGCAGTCTCCCCTGAACAGTTGATGTTGAGATATGTCTGTTACTTGAAAACTGTGAAGCATTTATTTGGGCTGCAATCTGAGGTGCAGTTATTCTAATGAACTTATCCTCTGCAGCAGAGGTAACTCTGGGTCTTCCTTTACTGTGGCGGTCCTCATGAGAACCAGTTTCATCATAGCGCTTGATGGTTTTTGCGACTGCACTTGAAGAAGAAGAAGAAGAAGAAGAAACGTGGCGCTAATGTGATTAGCATGATTGTTGTAAGTAACAGCAAACTTTCCATGATATTGACATGTCTTATATGGGTAAAAAGCTTACATTCTTGTTAATCTAACTGCAGTGTCCAATTTACAGTAGCTATTACATTGAAAAAATTCCATGCTATTGTTTGAGGAGAGTGCACAACAACAAACAACTTATCACAGCAACTGGTTTGATACATTCATCTCTGAACGTAAATCATGTATTTACATTCAGTAATCTTGCTCTGATTTGTCATCCAGAGATGTAGCATAGTTTTGTTTGATAAAATAAATGTTTATATTCAAATGTTGGAACTGGGTTCTACAGTTTGAACCCCTGCTGTTTCTGGCTCCACACCCACCTCGCCCGGGCATCTAGATGTGTGAAAGTTAGTGATAAGCTAATGATCCATCATGTATGACATTCCTGGGAGTGTGTGAACTTACATTTTGTATTACCATATCATTTTTGTATGTTCTCTATAGTTATGTACTTGAAAATGTATCAATTGACCAATTCGGCACATTTGGGCAGACATGATACAAAATAGTCCTGTATTGCAATGCTTCACTGGATCAATCTGAAACTTTGCACACACACTGCTGCTATGTAGTGGCCAAAATCAAAATTGCGCCTAAACTGCTCCATTTTGCTCCTCCCTTCCTATAGGCAGAAACTCAAACAGGAAGTACCCATGCTAAGGACTATTCAACGCTGGTCTGACCAATCGGAATCCACGCTTCAATATTGTTTTGTTCACGGGGACTGGGATATGTTTCGGTAACTTGCGAAAATAATTTAGACGAATACACTGAAACGGTGACTGAGTTTATCAGGAATTGTATAGGTGATGTTGTGCCCACTGTGACTATTAAAACCTACCGTAACCAGAAACTGTGGACAGATGGCAGCATTCGCACAAAACTGAAAGCGCGAACCACCGTATTTAACCATGGCAAGGTGACTGGGAATATGGCAGAATACAAACAGTGTAGCTACTCAGTGGACAACATCTAAATTTATCCTGAACTGCAATATTATGTTGTTGCCTTTTTCTTGCATTTCAAAGATGATGGAACAAAAACATAAATAGAAAACGCATGTTTTTTTGTTTGTATTATCTTTTACCAGATCTAATGTGTTATATTCTCCTACATTAATTTCACATTTCCACAAACTTCAAAGTGTTTCTTTTCAAATGGTATCAAGAATATGCATATCCTTGCTTCAGGTCCTGAGCTACAGGCAGTTAGATTATGTCATTTTAGGCGAAAATTTAAAAAAAGGGTCCGATCCTTAAGAGGTTAACTCTAATGAACTTATCCTCTGCAGCAGAGGTCCTTTCCTGTGGTGGTCCTCATGAGAGCCAGTTTCATCATGGCGCTTGATGGTTTTTGCGACTGCACTTGAGGAAACTTTCAAAGTTCTTGAAATTTTCCGGATTGACTGACCTTCATGTCTGAAGGTAATGATGGATTGTCGTTTCTCTTTGCTTGGAAGAATCTCAAATATAAAATATATTTTGATTTGTTTAACACTTTTGTGGTTACTACATGATTCCATATGTGTTATTTCATAGTTTTGATGTCTTCACTATTATTCTACAATGTAGAAAATAGTAAAAATAAAGACAAACCCTGTAATGAGTAGGTGTGTCAATGTTTGACAGTACTGTATATTTTTGTTCAGTTTTCCCTTTGGAATGGTCCTCTTAGACATCAGTCAGCCTTTCGATTAGAGTTTGTTTGAACTCAACCAGTACCGTAGTATGTACATTTACATTTTAGTCATTTAGCAGACGCTCTTATCCAGAGCGACTTACAGTTAGTGAATGAATTTTATTTTATTTAATTTTTTATACTGGCCCCCGTGGGAATCAAACCCACAACCCTGGCGTTGCAAACGCCATGCTCTATCAACTGAGGTATATCCCCGCCAGCCATTCCCTCCCCTACCCTGGACCAATTGTGCGCCGCCCATAAGTCTCCCGGTCGCGGCCGGCTGCGACAGAGCCTGGATTCGAACCAGGATCTCTAGTGGCACAGTTAGCACTGCGATGCAGTGCCTTAGACCACTGCGCCACTCAGGAGTAAATAAAGTATATTTCGATTGTCAGTGTTCCATGCAGTGTTGGCTGCGTTTCATTCCAGGCAGATGTTCACTTCCCTCTGCCCTCGTTCTTCACTCCCCCTTCACAGATCTGAGACAACCTGCCACATTGTTTTGACATATCCAGTCTGTGAAGGGGACTAAATGAGAGCAGAGGGGAGGGAACATCTTCTTGGAATGAAACACAGCCACTGTCTCTCTTGTTCTCACTGTAGTTCCCCATAACTAGGTGACTTGTCATACAGTACCACTGACCTTGGTTATATGACAGCCATAAAACCAAACAGAAAGGTTAGAGTTGTGTGATGAAATTTTGTTTAAAGCTGTTGAGATTAAATACCCTTGAGATGAAATGCTGGAAGATGTTGCATGGAATATTTAAAAAATATCTATAGTACATTCAAAAAGTATTAACCTATTGAGTTACATTTTTATAAAGAGTAAACACTATGAAAATCTATTTTCATCAGGAAAATGTAGCATTTCAGAGATCCAGTATGACACAATGTGCAATAAAATGTCCCATTAGTTTAATGCAAACGAATGGTCCTCTTAAACATCAAACAGCCTTTTTTCTAAGTTTGTTTGAGCTCAACCATTACCAAATATGTAATGTATTATTATTATTTTCTCACTTTTTGATATTCTGTATTTCCCCTGAATGTCTACTATGCAATTCAAATATGGATCAAAAGGGAAATAAAGGTGTTATCAGAGTCCTAACTAGCTAAACAGTGTCCTTCGCTAACGTCTGCCAAACACCTGCCCTTGCCGTCGTTAACAGAACTGTGGTAAAGCAGTGCCAGACAGGCGGAGGCGAAGGACACTGTCCAGAGGTGCCCTAGCTAGCTACCGTTGTCGCACCCGTGCGGTTTATCAGTGGTTGGCATCCAATGTTATAGTGCATTACCGCCACCTACTGTACTGTAGCACCCCGTCTCCTGCCTGTGTACCAGGTCATGGCTTAAAAATTGACCAATAGAAGTATAAAGAGTGGATGCAGGAATGCCCACATGCAGGAAATGCCCGATTTGCGGCCGCAATTAGACCCTTCTCGCTCCATCAGGTAGGCTACTCAACAAATGGCTCTAAAGAGTAAGTTGTAATTGACATTTAATAAATATTCCTGACCGTCATTGAGCCTGGGACATAAACCAAACATCCATATCAAAGATTTATTATCTTTGTCCACATTCATCAAGAGTCAAAGGACTGAGGGATAAACTAGAACCTTCTCGCAGATCTGGTAGGACAAGAAAACATGTCTCTGTACCCAATTAATTTTTTGTTTCCCCTGTCGTGTGAGGGCTACATGCTAACTTTAGCTAGTGGAAACTAGCTACCAGCAAGCTAGCTACCGGTAGCTAGTTTGCTACTTCGCATGTCAATTTCAAGTCTAACTAATGTTATAGCGAGCTTGTGACATTATTATGCTAGCTATCAGCAGTGAGATCATTCGTTTTCACTTGTCGCTTCTGTGCTTCTTGCGTTTTCCCTGTGCTTGTTGTACCGATAGACCCGTGAGCTGGTTGTGCGGTGCTTGAACTAAAAGTAGAACTAACTTTGGTACAGTACAGTGGTGATTCTACATGCCAAGGTGAAATTGCGGTATTTATGCAGTTTTTCAAATACACAGATCACTTTATACATCTTCCCAAAGGAACAGCTGGTAATTTGAAAACTTGGAATAATAATTCTCTATGTTGTTTTATTGACAATATGACAACTAAATAACGCCCTCTGTCTGGAAAAACACCACATAATTGTATATAACATGTTCTATTTAATTATCTGGTCAACACCATCAACAGGCACTCACCAGACAATGAAGCTATCTTCTCATGAAGACAAGTATCCTCTACAGAACATTTACTTAAATTGTCAGGACGTTTTTTAAAGTAATGTTTTATGACAGATATTCCACACGCATCTGCACAATCTGATCAGCTGTGTCTAAAGTTGTCTGTTATGAGGAAGGAATGGCGTGTTGAAACCTGTATATGTTAAAATCTCTCTCTCTCCTCCACCTCCCCGCCCCCTCTCTCGGTCTCTCTCTCTTGTCTTTTTCACGTTTCGTTCCAGGAAGATGTTCCCTTCCCTCTGCCTTCGTTCACTCTGCTTCACAGATCTGAGACAACTGGGTAGGTGTCAGCAATATCTCCATCTAGTTTCCTCCACATTGCTTTCACACGTCCAGTCCTATCAGATCTGTGAAGGGAAGTAAATGAGAGCAGAGGGGAGGGAACATCTACCTGGAATGAAACACAGAAGTTTCTACCCCAGTTCTCGCTGTAGTTTCCTGTAGTCACGTGACTTTTCATATCCTCCTAGACACTTGTTGTGGTTTGTCTCATCATGAACATTTTGCTTTCACTCTGATCATAAAACTGCACTTAGAGCACAAATATGAATGACTTTGTTACTTATTTGCATGTGTAGATAATGGTTTTACAAATAGAAGTATAGGATTCTAAGTATTGGATTATTATTTTGGATAAGCCTTGGATATTTCAAGATACAATAGTGTAATCTGATTAAGTTGTTATTTTGGCTCGTTTTTTTAATCATTGTTTTGATACAATTAGGCATGGTATCACCGATCAGTTGTTGTATTTATTTAGTGCCCTGTGCTTCAGAGAAAAGCAGGGACTTTTCATAAAGCAGTTATAAACTGGAAAAGAGGGGCCTGTGTGGTCCAGTGTTAACATCTATGGAATCACCCCCGCCCTACGGGGTGAAACGCTCAGTCCACGTCAGGGACGAGCCTGCCGTGAACAGACTGTAACACACGCTTGTTCCTCTCAGATGGTCCTGGTGAAATCTGATCCTCTTTCCAATCTTCTTCTGACATCTAGTGGCCTGTTTGGGTTTTGAACTTACATTCCTACTGAAATTACTACTGCTAAAGGAGCCAAGGACCAGAGATATGGGGCAATCAGACAGAATAAACACTTTGACCAACAGAACACAGAGCCAGATGGAACACTTTGACAAACAGAACACAGAGCCAGACAGAACACTTTGAAAAACAGAACACAGAGCCAGACAGAACATTGAGACAATCAAAGATCCAAATAGAACACAGAGAGACAGACAAAGGCTGAATTCAGCAGTGTTGGGGTCGATTTGAATTGAAGCCAGTCAATTCAGGAAGTTAACTGAAATTCCAAAAAGGTCATCTATTTTCAATGACTTCTCAATAAACTGAAAAGTAGAAGCTATTTATTTCAAAAGTTGTTCCATTTTATTTTCATTTCAAATAACTTCCAGAATTGACTGATTTAATACTCTAATGACGCGATGGTCTTGTCGCCGCCCTACCAATGTGATTAATTGTCGCAACAGTGGATAGGCAGGCAGGAGGATCTGAGATCAGGTGGAAACATTCTAGCCAATGAGGGGGCAGATATGCGTGTGAACAACAGACACAACTCTGACAACAAAACCGTTTTTCTCAAAGTTGCCGAGATGCCACGTAGCAAATAAGCTTCACGTAGCAAATTAGCTATCCCATTTTTTGTTGACCAAATCCGACACTCTCATAGACCTCTATACAAAGACTCCCCATTTGGTCTGCTTATTGCTGTGTTCTCGCGTGAATAGATTTTGATGGGAGTGGAGCCTCTCACTTTGCTTCTTCCTTTCTGCTTGAATTCAGAATGACCCCAACCCATATATTCAAACTGGGTTCATGACCCACAATCCCTGACCAAAATGTACACCCCAAAATGATTGATAACAATTTTAAGTAAATATATAATGCTTTATTGATCACAATAAAAAGTAATTCAGTGGAATAGCAGCAGAATAGGCTACGGAAGAAAATACAGTGAAGGAAAAAGTATTGATCCCCTGCTGATTTTGTACGTTTGCCCAATGACAAAGACATGATCAGTCTATAATTGTAATGGTAGCTTTATTTGAACAGTGAGAGACAGAAGAACAAACAAAAAATCCAGAAAAACACATGTCAAAAATGTTATAAATTGATTTGCATTTTAATGAGGGAAATAAGTATTTGACCCCCTCTCAATAAGAAAGATTTCTGGCTCCCAGGTGTCTTTTATACAGGTAACGAGCTGAGATTAGGAGCACACTCTTAAAGGAGTGCTCTTAATCTCAGCTTGTTACTTGTATAAAAGACACCTGTCCACAGAAGCAATCAATCAATCAGATTCCGAACTCTCCACCATGGCCAAGACCAGAGAGCTCTCCAAGGATGTCAGGAACAAGATTGTAGACCTACACAAGGCTGGAATGGGCTACAAGACCATCGCCAAGCAGCTTGGTGAGAAGGTGACAACAGTTGGTGCGATTATTCCAAATGGAAGAAACACAAAAGGACTGTCAATCTCCCTCGGCCTGGGGCTCCATGCAAGATCTCACCGCAGGGAGTTGCAATGATCATGAGAACGATGAGGAATCAGCCCAGAACTACACGGGAGGATCTTGTCAATGATCTCAAGGCAGCTGGGACCATAGTCACCAATAACACAATTGGCAACACACTACGCCGTGAAGGACTGTAATCCTGCTGCGCCCACATGGTCCCCCCTGCTCAAGAAAGCACATATACAGGACCGAAGTTTGCCAATGAACATCTGAATGATTCAGAGGAGAACTGGGTGAAAGTGTTTTGGTCAGATGAGACCAAAATCGAGCTCTTTGGCATCAACTCAACTCGCCGTGTTTGGAGGAGGAGGAATGCTGCTCATGACCCCAAGAACACCATCCCCACCGTCAAACATGGAGGTGGAAACATTATGCTTTGGGGGTGTTTTTCTGCTAAGGGGACAGGACAACTTCACCGCATCAAAGGGACGATGGACGGGGCCATGTACCGTCTAATCTTGGATGAGAACCTCCTTCCCTCAGCCAGGGCATTGAAAATGGGTCATGGATGGGTATTCCAGCATGACAATGACCCAAAACACACAGCCAAGGCAACAAAGGCGTGGCTCAAGAAGAAGCACATTAACGTCCTGGAGTGGCCTAGCCAGTCTCCATACCTTAATCCCATAGAAAATCTGTGGAGGGAGCTGAAGGTTCGAGTTGACAAACGTCAGCCTCAAAACCTTAATGACTTGGAGAAGATCTGCAAAGAGGAGTGGAACAAAATGATGTGTGCAAACCTGGTGGCCAACTACAAGAAACGTCTGACCTCTGTGATTGCCAAAAAGGTTTTGCCACCAAGTACTAAGTCATGTTTTGCAGAGGGGTCAAATATGTATTTCCATCATTAAAATGCAAATCAATTTATAACATTTTTTGACATGCGTTTTTCTGGATTTTTTGTTGTTATTCTGTCTCTCACTGTTCAAATAAACCTACCATTAAAATTATAGACTGATCATGTCTTTGTCAGTGGGCAAACGTACACAATCAGCAGGGGATCAAATACTTTTTTCCCTCACTCTACATAATACAACAAAATATAAAATCAAGTGACAAAACTGATCAACATTTACTGTAATTTATTTTTAAATGGCATACCTAAATGGTTCAATATATACAGTATAATGATTTATTGATAACTAAGAAATAATTCAGTGTCACACAGCAGAATAGTCTATGATAGGAAAATACGTGATACAACAAAATACAAAATGAAGTGGCAGAACTATAAAATGCAGTTAGTCAATGTGAGTCAATGTGAGATTTGGATTGAAGCTCGGATTGAAGCTCACAAGATTATACAGTGTAAAATATAATTTTCAAAACCCAACAATGTCCACAATTTCCATCCTCCACAAGCTGCAACCACTGAGTTTTCCTGATCAGATTATTTATTTTTACCTGAGCTTGTTGTGTGCAGTTAGTACACAGGTGTAGTAGAGGTTGTTTAACGTTAGCCTCGCACGGTCACATCACCTTGCCTGAGACCCGGGGGCCTATTCAAGACATTTAAAAGATATCCTACTCCATGTAAAAGATAAGTCATAATTAACTTCCCACGGGGGGCCAGTATAAAAAATATATATATATGTATTCACTAACTGTAATTCGCTCTGGATAAGAGCGTCTGCTAAATGACTAAAAATGTAAATGTAAATGTAACTTGTCATGTTATGTGAGGAATATTGTCCTTTCTTAACAGTATATTCTGAAAAATGCTTTACCCCTCTGAATGCATGTCTGCAGTCAACTGTCTCTGAAGTATATCCCACTCATTAGAAATCCACAGGTTCTTCATCCAGAAGGCAGCACAGATAATGTCAAACATAACTGGAGTACTGGGGAGAGTGGTGTCCTGTTCTGGTTGGGGTCGGAATCCTTAATTACACACCAGCCTGCTCTGGTCAGGATGTCTTCTCTTCCAGGTCCTCCACCAGGAAAGGGTCTGCTTCTTTCAGAGCCTGGTAGAAGTGGTCTTGGGCGCGAGCTCCCTTCCGCACAACCATGTCCAGCAGGGATTGTATCTGTTTGGTCTTGGTGGGTTGGCTGACCACCTCCTCCCTCTCCTGGTCCTTCAGAACCCTTTGATGGTGGAGATACATGAGTATGGGCTGCAAAAGTCCCAGGCGGGTCTCCAAAGCCATCCTGTGTTTGTTGATGAAGCCTTGACCAGTGGGGATAGAGGTGTTGGCCGGACGGGGTACAGAGGAAGGGGTTGAAACTGGAATAGGGAAAGAGTATATTGCATTTAGAAGGGACCCATAAGAATGGCTTAGTTATGCATTAGAAATCTAAATGTATTTTAAACTAATTTCTATATTGTATTCTAATGAAGCAGTAGATACAGTAATTGTTTCTCTCTGATACCAAACTCACCACAAGAAAGATGTTTCACTTCAGTGAAACAATGGGTCTCAATTTGACAATTCCTGCCCGCTTCTGCTCCTAACAACGGTTGTCGCCTATGGTCTTCCAATTCAGGTGTGTCTTCTTCACTGACATTATTAGTCGTGTTCTTGAGCGTGCTCAGTTCTGCTCGGTATCTGTTATTTTCTTCCTTTAGATGTTGTATCTGTTGGTCCTTTTGTTGACATGCTGGACATTCTGTCTGACTGTTTGTCTGACCTACACCTGCCACAAGACTCTCTAAAAATGTGTCTTTTTTTCTGATGATCTCTTGCAGTCTCTTTATTTCATCATTTTTTGATTTTATTGTGTTCTCGTAAGACTTCAGCTTAGTTTCATTTTGTGTTAACTTCATTTGTATGTACAAGGTATTTCTGTATTCCTTAATGTATTCAACTTTGTGTCTAAGGTTTTGTAGGATAAGGTTTTTTCGCTTCTTGTGAACCTTGAGGAACCATGTTGTTGTCCTGCATCACGAAATAGATATCTTCGTTTCTCAGCTACCATCTCCTCTACTGTCTTGATAAGCTCTATACTTTGATTTTTAACCTTCTTTGTACTATAGAGAACGAAAGGCTCCTTTCCACATCGCTCTACTATCTCAGTGAGGCCGTGACCACGGATATAATCCTGAATGGTGTGGCCAGGTTGCAGCTTTTCCCCTCTAGTAAATAACACAAGGGTGTGTTTCCACACTTCCTGAGTAAAAAGTGTGTTCATTTCATTTCCTGTTGTTGTAATGAGTTTAGAATCCTCAGAACTTACAGGTAGTTGAATAACAAGAAGTATGACATGAGGTCCAGGGCTAAACAAGGTCTGCACACAATGTATAGTATCAGTTTTTATCTGGTTGCTACTAATATCAAAATGACTAAATGAGCCTGGCGTTCGAACCAAGGTGATGTGTCGGTTTTGTTTTTGATACTCTTTTTTCATATGTGTTTTCTTTAAGCAGGTGTTAAACCATGAGAAATCATTTCGTTCCATGATGGTATTTCCGGCTGCATTCTTCCCCATATCTCCAATCAGTACAATTTTTAAGTCTTCTAAAATTACACCTGACAGAGAAAAAAATGTATATAGACAAAAAAATTACAAATATCCTCAGGTGCATGACTTTTAAATTCTACGGACAACATTTGGAGAAGCCGACATCTCTGGTAAAAAGTATGTTTAAACTCTCTCCACTAATGCCAATAAGAGTAGCCTACAATTGAAAAATCAGTCCAAAGAAACTTACCCTCATCTGTGTCATCTAGCAATGGGGCTCTCTCACTGTCTGTTCAAACGGTAACAATGCAATTAATAACTACATGTATTAACTCATAACTAAGTCATGTCTATTTTATCTGATTACATTAAATATCAAAATGGGGGATTTGTTCAGCATATCATTTTTTATCTGCATTATTTCAATTAATGAGAGGTTATGAGTTTTAGAGTCCAGTTTAGTCTCTTCACTGTCAATACTATTACAATTAAGTGGAGCTATATGAGAAATGCTTTCACTCACCATTCTGAGTACTTGTTTTATTTCCCATTTGTGACTACTGTAATAACATAGAAAGTTCCAAGATTGGTTAACAGATCCTCTACACAATCTTCATTTGAACAGATTACAGTAGCAACCAGTCTTTTTTCGTATAGGCCATCTAAATGGAAAGGAAAGAGTTGTTAGTTGTATAATCTCTCTCTCTCTCTCTCTATATATATATATATATATATATATATATATATATATACTACCGTTCAAAAGTTTGGGGTCACTTAGAAATGTCCTTGTTTTCCATGAAAACATACATGAAATGAGTTTGAATAGGAAATATAGCAAAATGAATAGGAAATGTAGTCATTGACAAGGTTAGAAATAATGATTTTTAATTGAAATAATAATTTTGTCCTTCAAACTTTGCTTTCGTCAAAGAATCCTTCATTTGCAGCAATTACAGCCTTGCAGACCTTTGGCATTCTTGTTGTCAATTTGTTGAGGTAATCTGAAGAGATTTCACCCCATGCTTCCTGAAGCACCTCCCAGAAGTTGGGTTGGCTTGATGGGCACTTCTTACGTACCATACGGTCAAGCTGCTCCCACAACAGCTCAATAGGATTGAGATCCGGTGACTGTGCTGGCCACTCCATTATAGACAGCTGACTGCTTCTTCCTAAATAGTTGTTGCATATTTTGGAGCTGTGCTTTGGGTCATTGTCCTGTTGTAGGAGGAAAGTGGCTCCTTTTCAAGCGCCGTCCACAGGGTATAGCATGGCATTGCAAAATGGAGTGATAGCCTTCCTTCTTCAAGATCCCATTTTAACCTGTACAAATCTCCCACTTTACCACCACCAAAGCACCCCCAGACCATCACATTGCCTCCACCATGCTTGACAGATGGCATCAAGCACTCCTCCAGCATCTTTTCATTTGGTCTGCGTCTCACAAATTTTCTTCTTTGTGATCCGAACACCTCAAACTTAGATTTGTCTGTCCAAAACACTTTTTTCCAATCTTCCTTTGTCCAGTGTCTGTTTTATTTTGCCCATCTTAATCTTTTTATTTTTATTGGCCAGTCTGAGATATGGCTTTTCTTTGCAACTCTGCCTAGAAGGTCAGCATCCCGGAGTAGCCTCTTCACTGTTGATGTTGAGGCTGGTGTTTTGCGGGAACTATTTAATGAAGCTGCCAGTTGAGGACCTGTGAGGCATCTTTCTCAAACTAGACACTCTAATGTATTTGTCCTCTTGCTCAGTTGTGCACCGGGGCCTCCCACTCCTCTTTCTATTCTGGGTAGAGCAAGTTTGCGCTTTTCTGTGAAGGGAGTAGTACACATTGTTGTACGAGATCTTCAGTTTCTTGGCAATTTCTGCATGGAATTGCCTTCATTTCTCAGAACAAGAATAGACTGACGAGATTCAGAAGAAAATTATTTGTTTCTGACCATTTTGAGCCTGTAATCGAACCCACAATTGCTGATGCTCCAGATACTAAACTAGTCTCAATAAGGACAGTTTTATTGCTTCTTTAATCAGCACAACAGTTTTCAGCTGTGCTAACATAATTGCAAAATAGTTTTCTTATGATCAATTAGCCTTTTAAAATGATCAACTTGGATTAGCAAACACAACGTGCCATTGGAACACAGGACTGATGGTTGCTAATAATGGGCCTCTGTACGCCTATGTAGATATTCCATTCAAAATCAGCCGTTTCCAGCTACAATAGCCATTTACTACATTAACAATGTCTACATTGTATTTCTGATCAATTTGATGTTATTTTAATGGACAAAAAACAAGGACATTTCTAAGTGACCCCAAGCTTTTGAACAGTTTGGACACACATTACTCATTCAAGGGTTTTTCTTTATTTTTAATATTTTTTACATTGTAGAATAATAGTGAAGACATCAAAACTATGAAATAACACATATGGAATCATGTTGTAACCAAAAAAGTGTTAAACAAATCAAAATATATTTGAGATTCTTCAAATAGCCACCCTTTGCCTTGATGACAGCTTTGCACACTTGGAATTCTCTCAACCAGCATCATGAGGTAGTCACCTGGAATGCATTTCAATTAACAGGTGTGCCTTCTTAAAAGTTAATCTGTGGAATTGATTTCCTTCTTAATGAGTTTGAGCCATGACAAGCTGGCGTAAGGGTTTTAAGTGAAATACAAAGAGTATCCATGAGAAGAAAGGATTTGTCTTCTCTACAGCCCCTCAAAATGCCATATTGCAGAGAAAAATTGTTTTTGTTTCGATTTTTAGGTGACACATGCAACCAAATTAAGGCTGTAGAGAGATACTGTATGGTAAAGGTAACCAAGTGAGATTTTTCTTGCTTTTGTCAGAATCTAATTCAGACTTCAGACTTTAAAAACTACTACTACTACTTCTACATGGGATTTATATAGCACTTTTCAAAGACCTAAAGACGCTTTACATTAGTTCAAAAGAAACACAAGAAACAAAAAATCTAAAGAAAAATAGTGCCAGAATAAACTGAAGAAAAACTGAAAGTGAGCGAGCGTGGGTGCGCATCACCGTGTGTGTTCTGTTTTTTTTAATGCCATATCATGTCACTGTTTATCTAGGAAGCCAAGGACACCATAAAACTACATGGACAGCAACTGATTTTCAATATGTTGTATCGTGTCCCCAATGAATGAAACCACAATTTAAAAGGTAGACAAAATATAAACTTCATCAGATATAAACTACAATATTCTAGCCTCTTTAAATATACATTACAACACTTCTATTTGTAAAACCGTGATATACACATGCAAATGTAAATCAAGCAACTAAGTGATTTGTAATAGTGCAAAGTTCAGTTTTATGATAATAGGCTAAATAAACACATAAAGCTTTACAGCCTGCCGTTTTCATTACACAAACCATAAATGTTGTGAAGGGGGGTTTTGAAAAGCCACGTTATTATGGTGAAATACAGAGAGGACTAAACAGATTTCCTAAATGGAACAGCTATAATCTGATATTTGACAATAATGTGGTATGGTTGAGCTCAAATCAACTGGAAAACTTTGCAGTGCCTAGTGAGTCTACACACCCCTTGCACTGTCTTCACAGTTTGCTGCCTTCAAATTAAATCTAAAAAGGGATTCAGTAGGATTTATTTCCCTACAGATCTACACAACCTTCTCTACATTTTCAAATTGAGAAAGTTCCAAATTAAAAAGACATATACAGTACCAGTCAAAAGTTTGGACACACCTACTCATTCAAGGGTTTTTTCTTAAATTTTTTCTATTTTCTACATTGTAGAATAATAGTGAAGACATCAAAACTATGAAAGAACACATATGGAATCATGTAGTAACCAAAAAAAGTGTTAAACAAATCAAAATATATTTGATATTCTTCAAATATCCACCCTTAGTGTTATTGTTTAATAACGTTAGGGTTATGTTTAGAATAAGGGTTAAGGTAAGAGTTAAGTTTGGGGATAGGGTAAGTGTTAGGGTTAGCAGATAGTTGAAATATTGTTGACAGTTATTGAACATCTACTAAACATGTAAAAACCATCTACTTGGGAATATCCAAATAAGGTGATACTTGCTATGAGACTCGAAATTGAGCTCAGGTGCATCCTGTTTCCATTGATCAACCTTGAGATGTTTCTACAACTTGATTGGAGTCCACCTGTGGTAAATTCAATTGATTGGACATGATATGGAAAGGCACACACCTGTCTATATAAGGTCCCACGGTTGACAGTGCATTTCAGAGCAAAACCCAAGCCATGAGGTCGAAGGAATTGTCTGTAGAGCGCCGAGACAGGATTGTGTCGCGGCACTGATCTGGGGAAGGGTACCAAAAAATGTCTGCAGCATTGAAGGTCCCCAAGAACACAGTGGCCTCCATCATTCTTAAATGGAAGAGTTTGGAACCACCAAGACTCTTCCTAAGAGCTGACCCGCCCGGCCAAACTGAGCAATCAGGAAGAAGGGCCTTGGTCAGGCAGGTGACCAAGAACCCGATGGTCACTCTGACAGAGCTCCAGAGTTCCTTTGTGGTGATGGGAGAATGTTCCAGAAGGACAACCATCTCTGCAGCACTCCCCCAATCAGGCCTTTATGGTAGAGTGGCCAGACGTAAGCCACTCCTCAGTAAAAGGCACATGACAGCCCACATGACAGCCCGTTTGCCAAAAGGCACCTAAATGACGCTCATACCATGAGAAACAAGATTGAACTCTGAATGCCAAGCGTCACGTCTGGAGGAAACCAGGCACCGCTCATCATCTGGCCAATACCATCCCTACGGTGAAGCATGGTGGTGGCAGGGGATGTTTTTTAGCGGCAGGGACTGGGAGACTAGTCAGGATCGAGGGAAAGCTGAACGGCGCAAAGTACAGAGATATCCTTGATGAAAACCTGCTCCAGAGTGCTCAGGACCTTAGACTGGGGCGAATGTTCACCTTCCAACAGGACAATGACCCTAAGCACACAGCCAAGACAATGCAGGAGTGGCTTCGGAAAGAGTCTCTGAATGTCCTTGAGTGGCCCAGCCAAAGCCCAGACTTGAACGTGATTGAACATCTCTGGAGAGCCCTGAAAATTGATGTGCTCCCCATCCAACCTGACAGAGCTTGAGAGGATCTGCAGAGAAGATTAGAAGAAACTCCCCAAATACAGGTGTGCCAAGCTTGTAGTGTCATACCCAAGAAGACTCAAGGCTGTAATCGCTGCCAACGGTGCTTCAACAAAGTACTGAGGAAAGGGTCTGAATACTTATGTAAATGTGATATTTCCATTTAATTTAATAAATTTGCAAAAATTCCTACAAACCTGTTTTTGCTTTGTCATTATGGGGTATTGTGTG
Organism: Coregonus clupeaformis; assembly: GCF_020615455.1. NCBI lineage: Eukaryota > Metazoa > Chordata > Actinopteri > Salmoniformes > Salmonidae > Coregonus > Coregonus clupeaformis. Next base: position 44,223 of record NW_025533534.1, on the reverse strand, counting down.
TAGATAAGATTATAAAAAATTAAAAACAATTTTAGAATAAGGCTGTAAAATCTGGAAAAAGTGAAGGGGGTCTGAATACTTTCTCAATGCACTGTGTGCCCCAGTATTAAAGGGGAAGTTCAGTATTTTACATACATATGAAGATGGTTCCTCACCCTGAAAGTATAGTTTCCTTTCTACAGACACTACAAACTTCAGCTAACTTTTAAAATCAATGGGAGCGATAGAGGCATGCAGAGCATGTTAAAAATGTCATAGCCAAATCAACACAAATCAACGGACTTGTTTGGTGATTTAGCTTTTTTTTTTACATGCAGTACACTCGGTGAAAAGTTTTAGTACACCTACTCATTCCAGGGTTTTTTCTTTAGTTTTACTATTTTCTACATTGTAGAAAACTATGAAATAACACATATGGAATCATTTAGTCACCAAAAAAGTGTTAAACAAATCAAAATAGATTTTATAGTTGAGATTCTTCAAATAGCCACCCTTTGCCTTGATGACAACTTTGCACACTCTTGGCATTCTCTCAACCAGCTTTACCTGGGATGCTTTTCCAACAGTCCAGAAGGAGTTCCCACATATGCTGAGATACCTTTTGGCTGCTTTTCCTTCACTCTGCGGTCCGACTCATCCCAAACCATCTCAATTTGATTGAGGTCAGGGGATTGTGGAGGCCAGATAATCTGATGCAGCACTCCATCACTCTCCTTCTTGGTAAAATGGCCTGGAGGTGTGTTGGTTCATTGTCCTGTTGAAAAACAAATGATAGTTCCACTAAGCTCAAACCAGATGGGATGGCATATCGCTGCAGAATGCTGTGGTATCCATGCTGGTTAAGTGTGCCTTGAATTCTAAATAAATCACAGACAGTGTCACCAGCAAAGCACCCTCCACACCATAACACCTCCTCCTCCATGCTTGATGGTGGGAAATACTCATGCAGAGATCCTCCATTCACCCACACCGTGTCTCACAAAGACACAACGGTTGGAACCAAAAATCCAGACCAAAAGGACAAATTCCCACTTGTCTAATGTCCATTGCTTGTGTTTCTTGGCCCAAGCAAGTCTCTTCTTCTTATTGGTATCCTTTAGTAGTGGTTTCTTTGCAGCAATTCGACCATGAAGGCCTGATTCACACAGTCTCCTCTGAAAAGTTGATGTTGAGATGTGTCTGTTACTTGAACTCTGCGAAGCATTTATTTGGGCTGCAATTTCTGAGGCTGGTAACGTTATTGAACTTATCCTCTGCAGCAAAGGTAACTCTGGGTCTTCCATTCCTGTGGCTGTCCTCATGAGAGCCAGTTTCATCATAGCGCTTGATGGTTTTTGCGATTGCAGTTGAATAAACGTTCAAAGTTCTTGACATTTCCGTATTGACTGACCTTCATGTCTTAAAGTAATGATGGACTGTCGTTTCTCTTTGCTTATTTGAGCTGTTCTTGCCATAATATGGACTTGGTCCTTTACCAAATAGGTCTATCTTCTGTATACCCCCCTACCTTGTCACAACACAACTGATTTGCTTAAACGTATTAAGAAGGAAAGAAATTCCACAAATTATTTTAAGAAGGCACACCTGTTAATTGAAATGAATTCCAGGAAACCTCATGAAGCTTAAAATTTGTTTAACGCTTTTTTGGTTACTACATGATTCCATATGTGTTATTTCATGGTTTTGATGTCTTTACTATTATTCTACAATGTAGAAAATAGTAAAAATAAAGAAAAGCCCTTGAATGAGTAGGTGTTCTAAAAGTTTTGACCGGTAGTGTACATTGCCCGATCACTCCAATCAAATGAACTAGACAATATCTATTTCAAGATGATGACCAAAGTTGATATGAGTCTTCACTAGAGTTTGTAGCACGGTATCATCAGCTATATTTCTTGGTGGTTAGAGGTTAATGGACATTAGTTTTCACAAAGTCAATTTAAATAATAAGCAGGTGCTGCTAACCCTATAAAGCTAGTTTCCTTTCCTGGAATGATAATAGTTTAACTGATGATGCCTTATGTTTATGAAGGTGATGTTGTGTGTTTTAAAAATTTCTGTCATATCAATTGTCTGAACGTTGTCTGGTAAGTCACAGAGTCTGAAGTCCAAAGGCTTTGTTTTGGTTTTATATTTCAGTTGATAAGAAACTGCGTCAATTCAACAAACACAAACATACAACATCTGAGGAAAACCACAAAATATTAATATTTTTATTTTGCATTGCATATCTCAGGGCATTTCCACTGACTTTGGGGAACAGAAAGGTTAGAGTTGTTTGATGAAATACTCGTTATGGGTCATTCCACCAATTCATTGGATTTTGAGAAGTGTAGGGGTGGTATACAGAAGGTAGCCCTGTTTGGTGAAAGACCAAGTCCATATTATGGCAAGAGCAGCTCAAATAACCAAAGAGAAACGACAGTCCAGTACTTTACTTTTATTTATTTAAAGTGAAGTCGCAAACACCATCAAGCGCTATGATGAAACTGGCTCTCATGAGGACCACCACAGGAATGGAAGACCCAGAGTTACCTCTGCTGCAGAGGATACGCTTCATTAGAGTTACCAGCCCCTCAGAAATTGCAGCCCAAATAAATGCTTCACAGAGTTCAAGTTGCAGAAACATCTCAACATCAACTGTTCAGAGGGGACTGTGTGATTCAGGACTTCATGGTCGAATTGCTGAGAAGAAACCACTACTAAAGGACACCAATAATAAGTAAAGAGACCTGCTTGGGCCAAGAAACACAAGCAACGGACATTAGACAGGTGGAAATGTGTCCTTTGGTCTGGAGTCCAAATTTGAGATTTTTGGTTCCAACCGCCGTGTCTTTGTGAGACGCGTGTGGGTGAACAGATGATCTCCGCATGTGTAGTTCCCACCAGTAAAGCATGGAGGAGGAGGTGTTATGTTGTGGGGGTGCTTTGCTGGTGACACTGTCTGTGATCTGCGCCCATGGGCGGCGCACACTGATCTGCGCCATGGGCGGCGCACACTAGTCCAGCGTCGTCTAAGGTAGGGGAGGGTTTCGCCGGCAGGGATGTGGGTTCGCTTCCCACAGGGGGCCAGTAAGAAAAAAACAAAAACATGTATGCATTCACTAACTGTAAGTTGCTCTGGATAAGAGCGTCTGCTAAATGACTAAAATGTAAATGTAAATCTAAATGATCTATTTATAATTCAAGGCACACTTAACCAGCATGGCTTCCACAGCATTCTGCAGCGTTTAGCATTCCATCTGGTTTGGGCTTAGTGGGACTATCGTTTGCTTTTTCAACAGGACAATAGCCCAACACACCTCCAGGCTGTGTAAGGGCCATTTTAACAAGAAGGAGAGTGATGGAGTGCTGCATCAGATGACCAGGCCTCCACAATCCCCCAACCTCAACCCAATTGAGATGGTTTGGGATGACTCGGATGGCAGAGTGAAGGAAAAGCAGCCAACAAGTTCTCAGCATATGTGGGAACTCCTTCAAGACTGTTGGAAAAGCATTCCAGGTGAAGCTGGTTGAGAGAATGCCAAGAGGTACAAAGCTGTCATCAAGGCAAAGGGTGGTTATTTGAAGAATCTCAAATATAAAATGTATTTTGATTTGTTTAACACTTTTTGGGTACTACATGATTCCATATGTGTTATTTCATAGTTTTGATGTCTTCACTATTATTCTACAATGTAGAAAATAGTAAAACTAAAGAAAAACCCTTGAATGAGTAGGTGTGTCCAAACCTTTGACTGGTACTGTATATATTTGTTAATTTGGAACTTTCTTACTTTTTAAAATGTAGAGAAGGTTGTGTAGATCTGTAGGGAAAGAAATCCTACTGAATCCCATTTTTAGATTTAATTTGAAGGCAGCAAACTGTAAGACAGTGCAAGGGGGTGTGTAGACTCACTAGGCACTGCAAAAGTTTTCCAGTAGATTTGAGCTCAACCATACCAAATTATTGTCAAATATCAGATTATAGCTGTTCCATTTAGGAAATCTGTTTTGTCCTCTCTGTATTTCACCATAATAACGTGGCTTCTCAAAACCCCCCTTCACAACATTTATGGTTTGTGTAATGAAAACGGCAGGCTGTAAAGCTTTATGTGTTTATTTAGCCTATTATCATAAAACTGAACTTTGCACTATTACAAATCACTTTGTTTCTTGTAAAACCATGTGTATATCATGCTTTTACAAATAGAAGTGTTGCAATGGATATTTAAAGAGGCTGGAATATTGTAGTTTAAATCTGATTAAGTCTACCTTTTAAATTGTGGTTTCATTTATTGGGGATACGATACAACAGATTGAAAATCAGTTGCTGTCCATGTAGTTTTATGGTGTCCTTGGCTTCCTAGATAAACAGTGACATGATATGGCAGTAAAAAAACAGAACACACAGACTGGACGATGATGCGCACACACGCTCGCTCACTTTCAGTTTTTCTTCAGTTTATTCTGGCACTATTTTTTGTTTAGATTTTTTTGTTTCTTGTGTTTCTTTGCAACTAATGTAAAGCGTCTTAGGTCTTTGAAAAGTGCTATATAAATCCCATGTAGAAGTAGTAGTAGTAGTTTTTAAAGTCTGAAAGTCTGAATTAGATTCTGACAAAAGCAGGAAAGAAATCTCACTTAGTTACCTTTACCATACAGTATCTCTCTACAGCATTGTTTTGGTGCATGGGTCACCTAAAATCTAAACAAACACAATTTTTCTCTGCAATCTGGCATTTTGAGGGGCTGTAGAGAAGACAAACCTTTTCTTCTCATGGATACTCTTTGTATTTAACCTTAAAACGCCTCCGCCATCTTGTCGTTACACTGGGAAAATATTTTAACCGACAGAGGTTTTCCTATGAACATAGATGGATAACACAATAAACAGGCACTCACCATAAAAGGTCACCTTAAGTCTTCTTCTCATAATTGCAAAAATCCATTGTGATCAAAATAATGGATAAGTATTCTTAACTTAAATTACAGAGTTACTCAAAAGTTGCCGCGGGCACACTATGCTTAGACCTAAATCTCATATCCATTCCCTCCCAACCGAATACAAATACAGAAAATAGCAGAGGGGAGTTGCAAGAACAATGGAAAAGGGTTCAAAGAACTCTCAAGAGATGATGATCTGGAGGAAAGGCGAGCATTCCATAAAATAATACATAAGCACATCAGACAAAATCAAGGAATGTGTCAACAGTGAAGACCCTAATCAAGCTACTGCACTTGATTTGTGAAAAACATATTTCATATATCTCAGTTTTGCTCTACGACTCCCCACAAGCCCCACGGGACTCGTCTGAAGTCAGTAACGCCGATGTGCCAACTTCTGTCTGTAGCGTCCGAACCATTTGGGCTACAAACAAATGTGACCCCACTGGGAAAGGGGAGAGTCTCTCGAACATGAAGGTGTTCTCCATTTTGCTCTACGACCCCCACAAGTGTCACGGGACTCGTCTGAAGGTAACCAATACAAATGAATGGAATTATGGAGGTTGTTTTGTGGCAACAAAAATTAGGGGTTAAATATGTGTCCCCCCAAAAAAATCTGAAAGCCTTATTCTTTATGATTTATTTTGTTGACTGTCTTTTTGCCTTTTAATAATGTTTTATGCAATGTATTCTACGGGCTATAGTAGTAAAGGTTATATTCAATATTTTATCAATTTCAAAAATAATTTTTGGGGGATACCTAAAGGGGCCCTAAAGTTATTTGTATTATTAGAAAAATAGTTAGGAGGGGTGTGGTTATGGCATTGAACTGAGCGGACGTGTTTTCTGTGCTCTCCTGCCAACTTCGCTACATTTATTTAAAATTATTTAAATCTCTTATTTTAAATCCTCATAACACGAATAGCAATTTCTTTGGAAAATGTCATGCGTATCTACATCTGTTATGAATCGACTCAAACATAGCCCTCCTAATACAAGAAGAATCATGCCACAAGTCCGACATGGCAACCAACAATGTCGACCAACTAAACTAGAGCAAAGGGGTTTTGTAAGCAATCTCTAGTATGAGGGCAGACTTTTCCACCAAACTTGAATGTGTCCTAACAGGGATTAGTGTGGGTAAACGTGACCTTCAAGCCTACTCCACGCGCTGGACGAAGCAGGGGAATGCATTAGCACGGTGGAAGATACTGTCGTCACTGTCAAAACAACGACTGAAAAGTTGGAAAAAAAGGTGCCGGACCTTATTTCAAAACTAAGCTCGCTCGAGAACCACCACAGGAGGTCTAATTTGAGATTGGTTAATCTACCCTAAAAAGTGGAAAATGGTGAGGCAGTTGCGTTTCTTGAGAGATGGGGGGTCCGGACAACTTTATGGACCCCTGCGCATTGAAAGAGCCCATCGGCTTCCAGCTCCTACAGGCCCGAGAAGCCACCCTTCTCCCAGAGTCCTTATCATGAAGTTTCTCAACTTCCAAGACAAAATCCGAGTGATGCGAAAGCCAGGGCCAAGGGCAAGGTGATGTACGGGGACCAAGAGATCATGTTCTTCCCTGACCTATCCCGCGAACATGCACCTAAAAAGAAAAGGCTACGACGGGGGTCAAACACCAGCTCAGCTCCCTCAACATTGCCTATGGAATAGCTTTCCCAGCTAAACTACGTCTGACTTACAATGGACGGTCACACGAGTTTGAATCTCCCTCTCAAGCCAAGGCATTCATCCATGACATACAACACGAATCTTCTTCCTAGTCATGTTGCCGCTGTGAAGTTTACCACCCCTCTGGACAATGGAGAGTTAAACCACCTTGGATTATGTGACTGTTGGAAAGCTAACTAACATCAGCCAATGAATTAGCTGCTACTGTAGCTAGAATAACAGTTAAGTGATTAATATGGCGAGCTAGCTCACTCAAAGTTTCCTTATATTATTTGTAGCCTATACGTGCTCATCAGTTAGCTGCGTTTCTTCCATATGACAGGCGAGATAGCTGTCAATTGAACGTTGGACATCAAGTTAAAATGTATTTTAGATAATGTATTTTAGATAATTCTCTTCCATTGGATTACATGAGACACTGTAAAATGCTTGTGAAGATGTTTAGCTCCATGTCAACAGACCTCGAAATGGCTAAAGTTACCTCACTTATTTAGCCTGTGAGCCAGCCATAACATAGCTGGATCTTATTCATTCATTCTGCACCACCGAGAAGCATCGGGACTACTTTATATAAAGACTTCAGTTTTGATCATATCCTTGGACTAAAATGATTGACACTCACGTGCAAGCCTGACAATTTCGTGTGCAAAGGGCCTTTGGGTAACGTAGCACATATTCAATGGTATCACTTTTTCTTGCGTAGCCTGTTCCTTTCTGACCTTTAAAAGTTTATAAACGTATTATGGTATACTACGTGATAAAACAACTTGTGATACAATATTCATTAATGTATGTAAAACTCATAAGATGCATGTGGGACAGAGGACAAGGACACGCCATGTGTTATTGGTGTCACGGGTTAGTGACAGAGGGTCGGTGTGCCAAGATAGATTGGGGGCCACTGTTGCTAATCTTAGGAGGGGTACGTGAGGGACTGGCCTGGCTAGGGTGCCACACGATATCAAGTATGTGGATTCTATTGTAGTAGATGAGTGACACTCAATAATGGTTGGCAACTGTGTGGGACAGAAGCAGCTCGAAGAGCATTATATCAACTGAGAGATTTTCTATGGAAGTCATTCATATGGGAGGAGGCTACGTCCGTACCGCCTGTCATTGAATCCATTATTGTAACCATTAAATAATGACTGAATCAACTCTCCATCTGTTTCCATATTGTCTTACATCCTGAAGTACTCGATACCAGAGAAACTCATCATAACACTACGTTAGCGCTATATGTATGGGCCATCTTGTTACTTGTTAGCAACTAACAACAGACCCTCTGTTGCAGATCATCTATAACTATTTTGGAAATTCCCCAAAAATGTTTAGATGCATGCCAGCAATGCCACTACACAACACAACACTAAACAATACATTAATTGCACTATAACGGTGACAAACGGTACCCACAAACTGTTAGGGCCTACATAAAGCTGTCCCAACAGCTGAGCTTTATTTTCAGCACCATTGAGTGAATCCTTACCACTGCTACACCTGGCTATCAGTGGAGCCTTGTCTGGCAGCGGAAACAGTTAATTCAGCCTAATTTATTGCCTTTAAAAAAACATAGCTGATATGGATGACTTGCGTAAACAAATGTGGTTTCTACTGACAATTGAGATGTACAAACTATGGCATAAAGGGACGACGAGCGCATAAGAGGCATTCCTTAATTTCGATTAAGACATTAATGAGCAAGCTAGGACAGACGTGGTAAGTATAACTCTTTTTTCAGCACTTTTGAAATGTACAGTGACAGAATTCAGAACATGTGCCGTTCTTACAGTATTCTTTCTGTACACCAAGTCAGAACCGTAGAATACATAAAGCAGACAATGAAAGCTCTTACAATATTCGATAATGACATTTCTCTAAAGCAGGCTATAGGCTACATGTCCATCACCAAGTCAGAACAGTAGGCTAAGTTATGAGCGGAAAGGGACCAAATTACTAGGGTGAGGCACATGGAGTACTAACAGCTTACTACACAACATACACTTAGGATTACTTTCTTAGCTACAGTATACATATCTCCCTGGCATATTACATAATTATGCAGCAGCACACAAGTCATTTTGGACTTACCTTGTTGTACTGTGCTCACTTGAACAGGAAGGTGGAATGGCAGTCTTTGTGGGCAAATTTTGTCATCAAACTTTGTCATCAAAGTCTGGCATTCTCTGGATTTATGGTGCTTTCAAGACAACTGGGAACTCTGAAAAAACAAGGTTGAATCATGACGTCAGTGATCATCAGGTCATAGCTCTAGAAAGAGGCCAGAGTTCCCGACTTGAAATTCAGAGTTGGATGACCGTTCAAAACTTATTTTCCCAGTCGGAGCTCATTTTTTTCAGAGTTCCAGCTGTCTTGAACTCACTGAAGTCTGAGATTTCCCAGTTCTGAGTTTCCAGTTGTTTTGAACGCAGCAGAAGTCATGCTGGATTGACAGCATGGCCAATGTTGAATGTTTATCATTTTAAGCTTGGAAAAGAGACCCTTAAACCCAGACTTGGACCACACACCCACTCCACTGAATAGCAGGCTAGTGATTGCTTTGCAATGCTTGCAGTTAGACACTGATTCCTTCCAAACCACTCATTGTTCAATTTGTTGTGTAATGTTTATGTCCAATGGCCGATGAGCACCGCTACGTTTTATCTATCATTTATCTTCATATGACAAGGATTGAAAAGGATTTGCCAGTAGATTGTCGACTTGATTCATAATGATGACTGCTTGTCTAGCTATCTAGCTAAGATTTTGAAAGTGTGATGTTGACAATCATCAGTCCAATCAAAGCTATGATAGATATAACGTGATTTGATGTCATTTTATCTGTGGCCAATGACCTTGAGTCTTCTTGGATGGGCACTTCTAATGTAACTCTATGGCAGCACCCAAGGGGCTGTGACGTAGTGTCCCCATGAGTTTTTTATTTAATTAATTATAATTATTTATGTTTTTATTTCACCTTTATTTAACCAGGTAAGCCAGTTGAGAAAAAGTTATCATTTACAACTGCGACCTGGCCAAGATAAAGCAAAGCAGTGCGATAAAAACAACAACACAGAGTTACATATGGGGTAAAAAAACATAAAGTCAAAAAATACAACAGAAAATATATATACAGTGTGTGCAAATGTAGCAAGTTATGGAGGTAAGGCAATAAATAGGCTATAGTGCAAAATAATTACAATTAGTATTAACACTGGAATGCTAGGTGTGCAAGATAATAATAATAATATGCCATTTAGCAGACGCTTTTATCCAAAGCGACTTACAGTCATGTGTGCATACATTTTTTTTTTGTGTATGGGTGGTCCCGGGGATCGAACCCACTACCTTGGCGTTACAAGCGCCGTGCCCTACCAGTTGAGCTACAGAGATATTATGTGCAAATAGAGTTACTGGGGTGCAAAATAGCAAAATAAATAACAATGTAGGGATGAGGTAGTTGGGTGGGCTAATTTCAGATGGGCTGTGTACAGGTGCAGTGATCGGTAAGGTGCTCTGACAACTGATGCTTAAAGTTAGTGAGGGAGATAAGAGTCTACAGCTTCAGAGATTTTTGCAGTTCGTTCCAGTCATTGGCAGCAGAGAACTGGAAGGAATGGCGGCCAAAGGAGGTGTTGGCTTTGGGGATGACCAGTGAGATATACCTACTGGAGGGCAGACTACGGGTGGGTGCTGCTATGGTGACCAATGAGCTAAGATAAGGCGGGGATTTGCCTAGCAGTGATTTATAGATGGCCTGGAGCCAGTGGGTTTGACAACGAATATGTAGTGAGGACCAGCCAACAAGAGCGTACAGGTCACAGTGGTGGGTAGTGTATGGGGCTTTGGAGACAAAACGGATGGCACTGTGATAGACTACATCCAATTTGCTGAGTAGAGTGTTGGAGGCTATTTTGTAAATGACATCGCCGAAGTCAAGGATCGGTAGGATAGTCAGTTTTACGAGGGCATGTTTGGCAGCATGAGTGAAGGAGGCTTTGTTGCGAAATAGGAAGCCGATTCTGGATTTAACTTTGGATTGGAGATTCTTAATGTGAGTCTGGAAAGAGAGTTTACAGTCTAACCAGACACCTAGGTATTTGTAGTTGTCCATTTACTCTAGGTCAGAACCGTCGAGAATAGTAATTCTAGTCGGGTGGGCGGGTGCCAGCAGCGTTCGATTGAAGAGCATGTATTTAGTTTTACTAGTGTTTAAGAGCAGTTGGAGGCTACTGAAGGAGTGTTGTATGGCATTGAAGCTCGTTTGGATTTTGTTAACACAGTTTCCAATGAAGGGCCAGATGTATACAAAATGGTGTTATCTGCGTAGAGGTGGATCTGAGAGTCACCAGCAGCAAGAGCGACATCATTGATATACACAGAGAAAAGAGTTGGCCCAAGAATGGAACCCTGTGGCACCCCCATAGAGACTGCCATAGTTCCAGACAACAGGCCCTCCGATTTGACACATTGAACTCTATCTGAGAAGTAGTTGGTGAACCAGGCGAGGCAGTCATTTGAGAAACCAAGGCTATTTAGTCTGGCAATAAGAATGCGGTGGATGAAAGAGTCGAAAGCCTTGGCCAGGTCGATGAAGACGGCTGCACAGTACTGTCTATTATCAATCGCGGTTATAATATTGTTTAGGACCTTGAGCGTGGCTGAAGTGCACCCATGACCAGCTCGGAAACCGGATTGCATAGCGGAGAAGGTACGTGGGATTCAAATGGTCGGTGATCTGTTTGTTAACTTGGCTTTCAAATACTTCAAAGGCAGGGCAGGATGGATATAGGTCTGTAACAGTTTGGATCTAGGAGTGTCACCCCCTTTGAAGAGGGGGATGACCGCGGCAGCTTTCCAATCTCTGGGGATCTCAGACGTTACGAAAGAGAGGTTGAACAGACTAGTAATAGGGGTTGCGACAATTTCAGCGGCTAGTTTTAGAAAGAAAGGGTCCAGATTGTCTAGCCCAGCTGATTTGTAGGGGTCCAGATTTGGCAGCTCTTTCAGAATGTCAGCTGTCTGAATTTGTTTGAAGGAGAAGCGGGGGGCATGGGCAAGTTGCAGCGGAGGGTGCAAAGTTGGTGGCCGGGGTAGTGGTAGCCAGGTGGAAAGCATGGCCAGCCGTAGCAAAATGCTTGTTGAAATTCTCAATTATTGTAGATTTATCGGTGGTGATAGTGTTTCCTAGCCTCAGTGCAGTGGGCAGCTGGGAGGAAGTGCTCTTATTCTCCATGGACTTTACAGTGTCCCAAAACTTTTTGGAGTTAGTGCTTTGCTTTCCTGACTGCTTGTGTATATTGGTTCCTAACTTCCCTGAAAAGTTGCATATCGCAGGGGTTATTTGATGCTAATGCAGTACGCCACAGGATGTTTTTGTGCTGGTCAAGGGCAGTCAAGTCTGAGGAGAACCAGGGGCTATATCTGTTCTTCTTCTGTATTTTTGAATGGGGCATGTTTATTTAAGATTGAGAGGAAATTGCTTTTAAAGAACAACCAGGCATCCTCTACTGACGGAATGAGATCTATATCCATCCAGGATACCTGGGCCAGTTCAATTAGGAAGGCCCGCTCACTAAAGTGTTTTAGGGAGCGTTTGATAGTGATGAGCGGTGGTCGTTTGACCGCGGACCCGTTACGGACGCAGGCAATAAGGCAGTGATCGCTGAGATCCTGGTTGAAGACAGCGGAGGTGTATTTAGAGGGTAAGTTAGTCAGGATGATATCTATGAGGGTACCCATGTTTACGGATTTAGGGTTGTACCTGGTAGGTTCGTTGATAATTTGTGTGGGATTGAGAGCATCTCGTTTGGATTGTAGGATGGCCGGGTGTTAAGCATATCCCAATTTAGGTCACCAAGCAGTACGAACTCTGAGGATAAATGGGGGCAACCAATTCACATATGGTGTCCAGGGCACAGCTGGGGGCTGAGGGGGTCTGTAGCAAGCGGCAACAGTGAAATACTTATTTCTGGAAAGGTGGATTTTTAGAAGTAGAAGCTCAAACTGTTTGGGCACAGACCTGGATAGTATGATAGAGCTATGCAGGCTATCTCTACAGTAGATTGCAACTCCACCCCCTTTGGCAGTTATATCTATACGGAAAATGTTATAGTTGGGGATGGAAATTTCAGAATTTTTGGTGGCCTTCCTAAGCCAGGATTCAGACGCTGCTAGAACATCAGGGTTGGCGGAGTTTGCTAACGCTGTGAATAACTCAAACTTAGGAAGTAGACTTCTGATATTAACATGCAAGAAACCAAGTCTTTTGCGATTACAGAAGTCAACAAATGATAGCGCCTGGGAGTAGGAGTAATACTGAGGGCTGCAGGGCCTGGGTTAGCCTCTACATCACCAGAGGAACAGAGGAGGACAAGAATAAGGATACAGCTAAAGGCTTTAAGAACTGGTCTTCTAGTGCGTTGGGTACATAGAATAAAGGGGGCAGATTTCCGGGCGTTGTAGAAAAGATTCAGGGCATTATGTACAGACAAGGATATGGAAGGATATGAGTAAAGTGGAGGTAAACCTAAGCGTTGAGTAACAATGAAAGAGATAGCATCACTGGAGGCACCGATTGAGTCGGTCTCCACGTTTATGGGGGGTGGGACAAAGGAGCTATCTAAGGCAGGTTTAGCTGGGCTGGGGGATCTACAGTGAAATAGTACAATTAGAAATAACCAAAACAGCAATAAGCAAACCATATTGACATGGGAGAGAGGCATAAAGCAATCACAGGTGTAATTTGAGAGAGCTAAGACAACAGCTGGTAATGACGACACAGTCTGGGCTGAGGCTAAACATAAACAGGATGAGGTACCATAAAAAGGAACAGTCCAGCAGGCATCAGCTGTATAGCTGAGTTATCATAAGGTCCGGTGAACAGCAATAGGATAGTTCGGAGGTAGTTCGGGGGCTAGCGGGCCCGGGCTAGTAGATGGAATCTTTGTGGTCGACGTCGTAACGGGAAGCCTGTTGTAACCACATCAGACAATTTCGTCGGCAGACCAGTCGTGTAGGATCGGCGGGGCTCCGTATCAACACTAGGTGGTCCCGTCTGGTTGACAGAGAGGTAGATAGCCGGGAGATGGACCTAGCTCAGGATGATTAGCCAAACCACAACGTCCATTTTGTTGCAGCTAGCTGGTAGCGATGAATCAGGAGTTAAAGGTCCAGTGATTCAGTGAGTCCGGCAGAAAAACTGATATGTTCTGGGTCGATAACGCGCTGTGCAGACAGTGCAGACTCGCCGAATAATAGTCCAGGCTAGAGCTGGCTGGTAGGTGGTGCAGGCCACGGACAATGGTGAAAAACCGCTAACGGTAGCTAATAGCAAGTAGCTAGTTAGCTAGCTACTCCCGTCCGGTAGACCAAGAGGTAGATAGCCGGGATATGGGCCTGGCTCTAGGCTAGCTCGAGGCTAACTGGTGCTTGCATCGGGGGCAGTGGTGATTAGCCAAACAGCAACATCCATTCGGTTGCGGCTAGCTAGTTATGATCCGGTGATTAATGTCCAGTGATTAAATTATTCCGGCAGAAAAATCCAATGTTCTGGTGAAATACCGCTAACTGTGGCTAATAGTAAGTAGCTAGTTAGCTGGCTAGCTAGTTTCAACTGGAGATTCTAGATAAAAGGTAAGTCAATAATAGAATCCGTTCCACATTGAGTGAGGCGGGTTGCAGGAAAGTATATTTTGTAAAAGGATGAAAAGTCTGATAGGGAAATATGTAAAAAAAAAAAAAAAAAAAAAAAAAAAAGGGTATTTACAGGCTATTTACAGACACACGACAAAAACAGGACTGCACTACTACGCCATCTTGGATAAGAACACTGAGCAAATCACGGCGCAACTAGAGAACATTACCAATTCCCACGCTCCGTATTTCCCGCTGGCTTCCCCACCAACACAGAGAGCACTGGGCTAAGCTGAAACAACTGCATTTCGGAGCTGCCTTAGTTTTTTACATTGTTTGCAAACTGATATGTGACACGTATTAATGCCAAAATAACATGTTTTAATCTTTTTGTTAAATGACTTCATATGCAAAACTGAAATGTACTTTGTGTAATGTCCGTGGAATTGGTAAACTATCCAAGCTTAAACAGGTTATTTACTAGGCTTAAACAACTTCATTAATCTATTGTGTTCCTACAGGAAGCTCACTTGTTGAATAATGAGCTATTTAAAGTACGCAGGAGATGGCAAAAGGCAAATGATAGCATCCTGTTTCTCCTCTCACTCTAGTGGTGTAGTGCTTTTAATTCACAACTGTACTGTAAGTCGCTCTGGATAAGAGTGTCTGCTAAATGACTAAAATGTAAATGTAAATGTTCCATTTCAAGTGGATAATATTATTAATGATACAGCTGGTAGATACATTTTGATACAGGGAGCTCTTTTGAATGAGCGTATTAATCTGGTTAATGTTTATGGTCCTAATGATGATAATCCAAAATTATTTGAGAATTTATTGATATTGATAGCCTCCCTTCCTGGTAAAGTCCTAATGGCAAGGGATTTTAATTGCACTCTTGATCCTCATCTAGATCACTCCTCTGGTTTTGACACTTATAGCATTTCATTAAGGACTTAAATCTATGTGATCCTTGGAGGACTCCTGAGTAAAAGGGGAGTATTCATGTCACTCGTCAACATTTAAATCATATTCTCGTATAGACTACTTTTTAGTTTCTTGTTAATTGCTTCCCAATGTAGCAGGAAGTGGATGTGATAGTATTGTTCTGAGTGACCATTCCCCTGTGTCATTATTCTATAGGGATACAAAACTAGTCAAAGGATCCTCTAGATGGTGTTTGCATCCCAGATTGTTACAGGACCCAGACTTCTTACATTACTTGTTACAGGACCCAGACTTCTTACATTACGTTGGAGTGCATATACAGTGGAGGGAAAAGTATTTAGTCAGCCACCAATTGTGCAGGTTCTCCCACTTAAAAAAGATGAGAGAGGCCTGTAATTTTCATCATAGGTACACGTCAACTATGACAGACAAATTGAGGAAAAAAAATCCAGAAAATCACATTGTAGGATTTTTAATGAATTTATTTGCAAATTATGGTGGAAAATAAGTATTTGGTCACCTACAAACAAGCAAGATTTCTGGCTCTCACAGACCTGTAACTTCTTCTTTAAGAGGCTCCTCTGTCCTCCACTCGTAACCTGTATTAATGGCACCTGTTTGAACTTGTTATCAGTATAAAAGACACCTGTCCACAACCTCAAACAGTCACACTCCAAACTCCACTATGGCCAAGACCAAAGAGCTGTCAAAGGACACCAGAAACAAAATTGTAGACCTGCACCAGGCTGGGAAGACTGAATCTGCAATAGGTAAGCAGCTGGGTTTGAAGAAATCAACTGTGGGAGCAATTATTAGGAAATGGAAGACATACAAGACCACTGATAATCTCCCTCGATCTGGGGCTCCACACAAGATCTCACCCCGTGGGGTCAAAATGATCACAAGAACGGTGAGCAAAAATCCCAGAACCACACGGGGGACCTAGTGAATGACCTGCAGAGAGCTGGGACCAAAGTAACAAAGCCTACCATCAATAACACACTACGCCGCCAGGGACTCAAATCCTGCAGTGCCAGATGTGTCCCCCTGCTTAAGCCAGTACATGTCCAGGCCTATCTGAAGTTTGCTAGAGTGAATTTGGATGATCCAGAAGAGGATTGGGAGAATGTCATATGATCAGATGAAACCAAAATATAACTTTTTGGTAAAAACTCAACTTGTCGTGTTTGGAGGACAAAGAATGCTGAGTTGCATCCAAAGAACACCATACCTACTGTGAATCATGGGGGTGGAAACATCGTGCTTTGGGGCTGTTTTTCTGCAAAGGGACCAGGACGACTGATCCGTTAAAGGAAAGAATGAATGGGGCCATGTATCGTGAGATTTTGAGTGAAAACCTCCTTCCATCAGCAAGGGCATTGAAGATGAAACGTGGCTGGCTCTTTCAGCATGACAATGATCCCAAACACACCGCCCGGCAACGAAGGAGTGGCTTCGTAAGAAGCATTTCAAGGTCCTGGAGTGGCCTAGCCAGTCTCCAGATCTCAACCCCATAGAAAATCTTTGGAGGGAGTTGAAAGTCTGTGTTGCCCAGCGACAGCCCCAAAACATCACTGCTCTAGTGGAGATCTGCATGGAGGAATGGACCAAAATACCAGCAACAGTGTGTGAAAACCTTGTGAAGACTTACAGAAAACGTTTGACCTGTGTCATTGCCAACAAAGGGTATATAACAAAGTATTGAGAAACTTTTGTTATTGACCAAATACTTATTTTCCACCATAATTTGCTAATAAATTCATTAAAAATCCTACAATGTGATTTTCTGGATTTCTTTTTCTCATTTTGTCTGTCATAGTTGACATGTACCTATGATGAAAATTACAGGCCTCTCTCATCTTTTTAAGTGGGAGAACTTGCACAATTGGTGGCTGACTAAATACTTTTTCCCCCACTGTAGATGTTTATTTTACATTGAACACTGACCAAACATCAGCGAGTACCAGATGGGAGGCTTGCAAAGCATATATTAGGGAGCAGATTATACGTTTGACCAGTTTCAAATCAAATCAATTAAATCTGAAAATGAGAGAGATGGACAGCAAAATCAGAGAATTGGAGAGGGAAGCTTTTTTGGATAACTCAGTAGAAGTAAATCAGGAATTATTTGCTCTTAAAGCCCACTATGAAGAACTTTCCACCTCAAAGGCTGTAAACAGCTTAACGAGGCTGAAAGAGTCCTATGACCAAGGTGAAAAAACCTGGTAAATTGCTGGCCTGGCTTATTAAGTTAAATGCAGACATAGCCATTAATGCAATTCATAATTTGCAAGGACAATTATCAATGGATCCTGTAGCAATAAACCAAACATTTGCTTCCTACAACAGCACACTTTACAACTCTGAATCTCCTGAGAACTGAATGAATCATTTTTGAATGGTCTTGATTTTCCCTCTATTTCAGAAGACACAAAATTGGATCTGGAAAAGGAATTGGATTGTGTTTAAATATCTGATGCTATTTCCAATATGAAGGGAGGTAAAGCGGCAGGTCCAGTTGGATATTTAAGGACAAACTTCTAGGTCCACTTTTGGATATGTATGCTGAATCCTTTCAGCAAGGTTGTTTCCTCTCCTCTCAAAGGAGTTTTTTTAATTATTCTGAAGCCTGATTAATCCAACAAAATGTGAAAGTTACAGACCAATTTATTTTCGACAAGGACGTCCGGCCCGTTTAAGACTCTTTCTTTTAGCTATAGAACCCTATGCCATTGCAGTAAGGGGCCCACCCGTCAATTAGTGGAATTAAAACAGATTTGAACATTGAGTGGCCCTGTATGCCTCTAATTCCTAACAGATGTAAAGAATTCTCTCTTCCCTCTCCAATTTAATTAACACCTTGTCCGTTTTCTGGGTTTAAAGTTAATACAACCAAATCTTCCATCCCTTTCCTCAACAAGCAATAGAGACTGGATCCAGTTGTACAACATCAATTTGTGAATAAAGAACAAGGTTACACATATCTTGGTATTCAAATCACACCAGAAATTAGCTCCTTGAGTTCAACAAATGATGAACCTATGGTAAAGAGTGTAACAGAATCCATCAACAGATGGACATAAATGCCTATATCTATTAATGGTAGAATAAATATCATTAAGATGAATATTCTGCCCAAATTTCTTTATCTATTTCAATCAATTCATCTGGCTCCACCACCTATATTTTTCCAGGAGTTCAGAAAGATACTCTAAAAAATGGATCTGGAGCAACAGAAAACCAAGGCTTAGACTTTCTCTTATTTATTGTCCCTTTGACAGAGGGGGGATTGCAACTTCCAAAGCTACAGTGGTATTACTGGGCTGCAAAACTGAGGGGCTTCAATGTTTTTGTTCTCCAAGAAACCATACTTACCCTGGCTGCAGACTGAAATGTTGTCCACAAAAGGCTTAACTTTGGATGGATATTTGTGCTCTGCTCCGTTTAAGAAACTAAAGTAGAATACTACTAATCCCTTTGTTAAAAAACACCCTAACTATATGACACGAAGTACAGCAATATCTGGGCGAATCCCTGTATTATCCAGTTTTACACCAATCTGGGGCACCTGGTAAAAATGACTTGGGGTTTAACCTCTACGGGATCGGTGTCCCGCATACAGGACGGGTGAGCTAACGTGCGCTAATGTGATTAGCATGACTGTTGTAGGTAACAGCAAACATTCCAGGACATAGATATGTCTTATATGGGCAGAAAGCTTAAATTCTTGTTAATCTAACTGCACTGTCCAATTTACAGTAGCTATTACAGTGAAAAAGTAATGACACAATCTGCATTAGTTTTATGACAAAGCTTGGTAGCTTAATGAAATGCAATTATACTCATGTCAATATTTTTTTTATTTGGGTGATATAGAATTGACTCCTTGCATAAAAACAAAACAATTGTCCTTGGCCTTAATTAATGTTGCACAATACTGTAAAAAATGTATCTTGTAAACATCATGATCATAGATTGAACCATACATTAATATCCAAAACAAAACATCCCAATCTCTAAATGTGTGTAGCTATGATGTAGTATTTTACTTGTACAGAAATGAAAACAAAACAATTGCATTGAACTACACTGAATTTTGCAGTTACAAAATATTGCCTTTTTTGTGAAGCTACATGATCCATGTACTAAAGATAACAAAAACAACAACCCTAACCTCTAAACTGTTGCTAGCTGTGCTGTGTAACAGGGCTGTAACTAGGCTGTAGCTGTAGAAATGTGCTGTTGCCTGTGTTGCTCAGGTCTTGACAGTGAGCTGGGCCTGTCCATACACCTGCCTGAAGGCCCGTTTTATATCTGCCACATGTCCAGATATTTCTCACATTATGATGGTGCCCACATTTTCACGTGTCGACACATAATTATGAACAGTTTTCCTAGTCCCTCCCCTGTATGCAAATTATTTGACACATATTCTTTCAAAATAATATTTATTTATTTTGAGACACATTGATGCCCTAAGTCAATGGCGCCACCTGTCAATGAATTTAGAGCGCTGTCGATTATTTAAATGGTTACACTGTCCAGATCCATCTACACTTGTAAGATCAAAATCAGATCACAATGGGTCTTTTTTAATCATTTACACTTGTCTAAAAATGTGGGCACCATCAGAATGTGAATATGACGCACATACACACCAGATGGCCTGGTGAAATCTGATCCTCATTCTAATCTTTTTTTACGACATCTAGTGGCCTGTTTGGGTATTGAACTTACTACTGCTTATAGAGCCAAGGACCAGAGATATGGGGATTCAGAAAGACAGGCGCACTGACAAACAGAACACAGAGCCAGATGGAACACTGAACCAAATAAGTAGAACACAGAGACAAAAACAATTGTAGTTTGGCCACACAATACTCCTAAAGATACAGCAAAACTAAGCAAAAAGTGTAAGAGGTTTTTTGGAGACACTTATTACAACTTATTGCAAGTGTTGCTGACAATCCCCTTCTATTAAGAGATGTTAATGGGAGTTGACGAACAGCGAGCATCCACAGTTTTGGCTTTCGTTTTTAAGTATGCATTTTGGAAAAAGATACCATAAATACAACTATTGAAACCGTCTACAATTTCCATCCTCTCGCTCCATCATGACATCCAGGGGTTCAAGCTCCAACCTCAGCTTTTTCCTGATCAGCTTGTTTGATTTGTTTTATTTTGGTGTCATACACCAATTAGTGTCCAGTCCATATGGGCTTATAAGACACTTTATTCAAGCATGTGTGCACAAAACTACATAGTCTTTTACAGTGCCTTGGAAAAGTATTCACCCCCTTAGCTTTTTTCCTATTTTGTTGCATTACAACCTGTAATTTAAATTGATTTTTGGGGGGATTTCATGTAATGGACATACACAAAATAGTCCAAATTGGTGAAGTGAAATGAAAAAAATAACTTGTTTCAAAACGCCTAAAAATAAATTACGGAAAAGTGGTACGTGCATATGTATTCACCCCCCTTTGCTATGAAGCTCCTAAATAAGATCTGGTGCAACCAATTACAATTTAGTTAAATAAAGTCCACCTGTGGGCAATCTAAGTGCCACATGATCTGTCACATGATCTCAGTATATATACACCTGTTCTTAAAGGCCCTAGAGTCTGCAACACCACTAAGCAAGGGGCACCACCAAGTAAGCGGCACCATGAAGACCAAGGAGCTCTCCAAACAGGTCAGGGACAAAGTTGTGGAGAAGTACAGATCAGGGGTTGGGTTTTTAAAAAAGATCCGAAACTTTTGACATCCCACGGAGCACCATTAAATCCATTATTATAAAATGGAAAGAATATGGCACAACAACAAACATGCCAAAAGAGGACCGCTCACCAAAACTCACGGACCAGGCAAGAAGGGATTAATCAGAGGTAACAAAGAGACCAAAGATAACCCTGAAGGAGTTGCAAAACTCCACAGCGAAGATTGGAGTATCTGTCCATAGGACCACTTTAAGACGTATACTCCACAGAGATGGGCTTTACGGAAGAGTGGCCAGAAAAAAGCCACTGCTTAAAGAAAAAGTAAGCAAACACATTTGGTGTTTACCAAAAGGCATGTGGAGACTCCACAAACATATGGAAGAAGGTACTCTGGTAAAATGAGACTAAAATTGAGCTTTTTGGCCATCAAGGAAAACGCTATGTCTGGCGCAAAACCCAACACCTTTCATCACCCTTGAGAACACCATCCCCACAGTGAAGCATGTTGGTGGCAGCATCATGCTGTGGGGATGTTTTTCATCAGCAGGGACTGGGAAACTGGTCAGAATTGAAGGAATGATGGATGGCGCTAAATACAGGGAAATTCTTGAGGGAAACCTGTTTCAGTCTTCCAGAGATTTGAGACTGGGACGGAGGTTCACCTTCCAGCAGGACAATGACCCTAAGCATCTGCTAAAGAAACACTTGAGTGTTTTAAGGGGGAAACGTTTAAATGTCTTGGAATGGCCTTGTCAAAGCCCAGACCTCAATCCAATTGAGAATTTGTGGTATGACTTAAAGATTGCTATACACCAGTGGAACCCATCCAACTTGAAGGAGCTGGAGCAGTTTTGCCTTGAAGAATGGGCAAAAATTACAGTGGCTAGATGTGCCAAGCGTATAGAGACAAACCAAAGGGGGGTTATGCACGCTCAAGTTGTTTTTTTGTCTTATTTCTTGTTTCACCCAAAACTATTTTGCATCTTCAAATTGGTAGGCATGTTGTGTAAATCAAATGATACAAACCCCCCCAAAATCAATTTTAATTCCAGGTTGTAAGGCAACAAAATAGGAAAAATGCAAGGGGGGTGAATACTTTTGCAAGCCACTGTATGCATGATCAATGGTTGTAGAGCTATCACCTTGTGACATTGCAACAAACAGATTATTTGCAGATAGGACAGAGTCAAATGAGACTTCAACTTAGTACAAGGCCATGGAAATAGATCAGGCTAGACATAATTCAAACAAACAGATCATTTATTACAATGTTACAATGTGTAATAAGCACCAGTCGTTAAAGGCTGTACCTACAAATTGCTGCCTGTTGTACAGGAATCTTGCAGAGAGTAGCTACAGGTAAAGGGGATACCTAGTCAGTTGCACAACTGAATGCATTCATCCGAAATGTCTTCCACATTTAACCCAACCCTTCTGAATCAGAGAGGTGTGGGGGGGCTGCCTTAAATCGACGTCCACGGCGCAGTTGTTGTTGGGGGTTAATCGCCTTGCTCAAGGGCAGGACGTCAGATTTGTCCACCTTGCCAGCTCGGGGATTTGAACCAGCAACCTTGCCGTTACTGCCCCAACGCTACCTGCCAGTATGTTGCAGCTGGGTTAAATACAATCTAGTTAGAAGGATATCACACACACACTTTATAAAAATGATAAGGTAGGGCACATCAAACGGTACAGAAGCCACACAATGGTTCCAGGTGAATAGCACAGCAAACTGCGCACAGTGAGATACCACACAAGGCTGCAATAGTTAGTTACACTAAGCAAAGCTATAAATAAATTTGCTATACAAATGTTCCCCTTGAATATACATACTAACAGAGGTGGGACAAAGTCATTGTTAGCAAGTCACAAGTAAGTCTCAAGTCTTTGCCCTCGAGTCCCGAGTCAAGTCGAGTCAAAGATGAGGCAAGTCCAAGTCGAGTCAAAAGTCAAAGCCATCAAGTCTCAAGTCGAGTCCAAAGTCCTACATTTTAGTTTCGAGTCATTTCAAGTCCTCTTAGCAAGCCTTTGCAAGTCATTACAAGTCCTGAGTAAGTCTTCTCGAGTCATAAGGCGCAAGTCCAAGTGAAGTCACGAGTCATTGATGTTAAAGTCCAAGTCGAGTTGCAAGTCTTTGTACATTTTGTCGAGATCGAGTCTGAAAGTCATCAAATTCATGACTCGAGTCTGACTCGGAGTCCAAGTCACATGACTCGAGTCCACACCTCTGCATACTAAAAATACAAACAATTCAATAGGTTGTGCTTTAGCTTGTTGGGCACTCAGCTGCCACACTAAGATACAAATAATTACTCTTTCATACTTGAATATAGCTTACCAAAGGTCATCGCCATCGTCATCATCAACAATACTACTACTACACAACAACAACAACAACAACAACAACAACAACAACAACAACAACAACGCACCAATACTGCAACCGCTGTGGCAACTTGGCATCCAGCCAATACCGCTTCCTGATCTGACATTATGTGGTCCTCTTTTAGAGGGGCACAGGTGTGCTCAATCATCTCGTTACCTGGAAGCAGGCAGACAAACATATTCAATCACAGAACACATTCAACACAAATGAATACACACAAAAAAACTACCAGTAACAGGGAATCTTGACCTGTTACAACATTATATAATATTTATAGCCTGTGTTCATCATGTAGCCAGAACACTTCAGGTAATTGTCCCCCATGGATTGTGAATGTTGAAAAACTATTCCTATTTAAACTTGATGTCTCTTTCAAACGTATAGCTTGTGTTCATATGACTAAAGTTATCAAAGCATTATTTCTGAAAGGAAAGGCCTCAACAGTCTTTGAATGGCCTCATTGCGTGGTATCTTCTCCATAATAGCCTTTCTTGGGTCTACTGAGTTACTTCCCACATTTCAATCATCCACTATGTTACTTTCTTTCTTGTAGCATTGTTCTGCTTTCCTTTTGTCATTTCAGGCAGATGAAACTGTTCATCACTGAGTTGATCCAGAATGTTGGAAAGGGCCTCCTCCATTTCCCTCAGAAAACCAGGCTCCTGTTGTAAGATAAACATGTTTCATCCTTTTAAAAAGAGCCATTTCTGTCATATTTCACACAGAAAACAGTTTTTACAATGGAAGCTAGAATTTCATTCAGAAATTATACTGTATGTCGATCTAGACATCTACAACATAAACCACAGCAACCATTGTAATTCTATTCACTGCAATTATTTAGAATATTTTTTAAAAAATCCTTCTGCAATGTTTGATTTTGATCGCTGAAATCCATGCTCATACATACAATGCTGGAAAGAAGAGGAGGGCACTCAACCAACGTTAGTCGAGGTGCAACCAAATGTTTTAATCATCATTGAAAACGAAAAGGCGCAATACTTGCTCACCCTTAAAAATGCATTGTTTTAAGTAAGCAATGTTAAAGATTAACATTATGTCCTTAAATGACCTTCATTAAAAAACAATACAATGCGTAAATATTTTTTGTCCGTCCCAGGCTTCTGAAACCTCAGGTCATAAACACCTGCAACTCGTTCCTCTAGTAGGACTCCATAGTCTAGAAGTCAGTAGTCTGAAGATAACAATGATTCACAAATCCATTTTATTCTGGATTAATTGAAGTAGAATTAACCTAGTCATGATTTAATTGAAGCTCTGTCTGGGAAACCACCCCATAATGTTATATAAAATGTTCTATTTAATTATCTGGTCAACACAATCAACAGGCACTCACCAAACAATGAAGCCATCTTCTCATGAAGACAAGTATCCTCTGCTCAAATGACAGAACACGAGCATGAAACTTCACGACGTTCCACACGTATCTGTACAATCTATTCAGCTGAAGCTGTTTCCTTCCCTCTGCCTTCGTTCACTCCCCTTTATGGATCTGAGACAACTGGGTAGGTGTCAGCAATAGCTCCATCTAGTTTATATATAATAATACAAACAATAGATATGTCTAGTTTATATATAATTATAATAATAATAATATAAACAATAGCTCCATCTAGTTTGTATATAATAATAATACAGTGGGGGAAAAAAGTATTTAGTCAGCCACCAATTGTGCAAGTTCTCCCACTTAAAAAGATGAGAGAGGGCCTGTAATTTTCATCATAGGTACACGTCAACTATGACAGACAAAATGAGAAAAATGTTCCAGAAAATCACATTGTAGGATTTTATGAATTTATTTGCAAATTATGGTGGAAAATAAGTATTTGGTCAATAACAAAAGTTTCTCAATACTTTGTTATATACCCTTTGTTGGCAATGACACAGGTCAAACGTTTTCTGTAAGTCTTCACAAGGTTTTCACACACTGTTGCTGGTATTTTGGCCCATTCCTCCATGCAGATCTCTTCTAGAGCAGTGATGTTTTGGGGGCTGTCGCTGGGCAACATGGACTTTCAACTCCCCTTCCAAAGATTTTCTATGGGGTTGAGATCTGGAGACTGGCTAGGCCACTCCAGGACCTTGAAATGCTTCTTCACGAAGCCACTCCTTCGTTGCCCAGGCGGTGTGTTTGGGATCATTGTCATGCTGAAAGACCCAGCCACGTTTAATCTTCAATGCCCTTGCTGATGGAAGGAGGTTTTCACTCAAAATCTCACGATACATGGCCCCATTCATTCTTTCCTTTACACGGATCAGTTGTCCTGGTCCCTTTGCAGAAAAACAGCCCCAAAGCATGATGTTTCCACCCCCATGCTTCACAGTAGGTATGGTGTTCTTTGGATGCAACTCAGCATTCTTTGTCCTCCAAACACGACGAGTTGAGTTTTTACCAAAAAGTTATATTTTGGTTTCATCTGACCATATGACATTCTCCCAATCCTCTTCTGGATCATCCAAATGCACTCTAGCAAACTTCAGACGGGCCTGGACATGTACTGGCTTAAGCAGGGGGACACGTCTGGCACTGCAGGATTTGAGTCCCTGGCGGTGTAGTGTGTTACTGATGGTAGGCTTTGTTACTTTGGTCCCAGCTCTCTGCAGGTAATTCACTAGGTCCCCCCGTGTGGTTCTGGGATTTTTGCTCACCGTTCTTGTGATCATTTTGACCCACGGGGTGAGATCTTGCGTGGAGCCCCAGATCGAGGGAGATTATCAGTGGTCTTGTATGTCTTCCATTTCCTAATAATTGCTCCCACAGTTGATTTCTTCAAACCAAGCTGCTTACCTATTGCAGATTCAGTCTTCCCAGCCTGGTGCAGGTCTACAATTTTGTTTCTGGTGTCCTTTGACAGCTCTTTGGTCTTGGCCATAGTGGAGTTTGGAGTGTGACTGTTTGAGGTTGTGGACAGGTGTCTTTTATACTGATAACAAGTTCAAACAGGTGCCATTAATACAGGTAACGAGTGGAGGACAGAGGAGCCTCTTAAAGAAGAAGTTACAGGTCTGTGAGAGCCAGAAATCTTGCTTGTTTGTAGGTGACCAAATACTTATTTTCCACCATAATTTGCAAATAAATTCATAAAAAATCCTACAATGTGATTTTCTGGATTTTCTTTTCTCAATTTGTCTGTCATAGTTGACGTGTACCTATGATGATGATGAAAATTACATTTACACAATTACAGGCCTCTCTCATCTTTTTAAGTGGGAGAACTTGCACAATTGGTGGCTGACTAAATACTTTTTTCCCCACTGTATAAACAATAGCTTCATCTGCAAGTGTAGATCATTGTTTTACAAATAGAAGTGCACAGATCTGAAATATTGCCAAACCATTCTTTTATTTGGGTGATATAAACATTTTTGTGCTAGAAGTCAAAAGTTAAAACAAAACAATGGCACTTAACTTGTCCTTAACTTCATTAAATGTTGCATCCTGTAGTTATATTTTGTGAAACAACATGATCATAGATGCATTCATTAAAATGTTTAACAACAAAGCAACCCAATCTCTAAACTGTTGGTAGCTGGGCTATAGTTGCTACATGTATGATGTAGTTGTATTTTACTTGTAGGCTATAGAAGTCATGTGAAAACAAAACAATTACATTGAAATACACTAAATGTTGCATAGTTACAAAATATTGCCTCTTTTGTGAAGCTACATGATCCATGTACTAAAGCTAACAAAAGCAACAATTCAACCCTAGGGCTCTATTCAATCTATAAAGCTGAAGCGTTACAGATTCCGCAATAGAAATATAAAGGTAATTTCCAATTGAGCCGACATATGCAGCGTTTACCATGAATGCTGTCTCCGCTAAAGCAGGTACATTGCCGCTTTAAAGCTGAACTTCCGCTTATGCGGATTGAATAGAGGCCCTAATCTCTAAACTGTTGCTAGCTGGGCGGTAACAAGGCTGTAACAGGGCTGTAGCTGTGTTGTCTCCTGTGTTGCTCAGGGTTTGACGGTGAGCTGGGCCTATCCGTACACCTGTCTGAGGGCAGCACAGTCCAGACTGGCCATCAGCTTAGTGGGCCCCTCCCTACGGGGGTGAAACCCTCCGTCCACGTCAGGGACGAGCCTGCTGTGATCAGACTGGAATAGAAACATACAAACAGTACATGAGTGCACACACACACACACACACACACACACACACACACACACACACACACACACACACACACACACTGTAATGTTTAAACTTGGGTGGCATGACTCTTGGCCCCTTCCACACGAACATACACATCCTCCAGGTTAAACTTGAATGGGTTGGTGAACTCCACGGTGACCATCATCTCCTCACTCACCTTGGCCAGACCAGACACCTACAGGGAGGCAGATGACAGTTTAGAACAGTCCTGACCCTAGCTGTGAAGACCCAGCTAGGATCGGGAAATGCAGCATATTTGGAAAATCCAGTGTACTTTATATACAGTACAAATTGATTCATTTTGTGCTTTCCACGATGTGCACAAAGTTACCACCAGGTGACAAGACCAGGAAAAAGTCCATCAAACTAGGTCAGATCACATGGTCAGATTCACATGGTCGACAAAAATTCTCAGCCTCAGATGAGTGTCAGCAAAAATGTCCCCCCCCCGTGGATTAATATGTTTTTTTTTTTATTGAATGTAATTTAATTTAATCCAATATAATTTAATGGTTGAATATTGGTTGGATGGAGAGTTTGGGGTATGTAGCATTATATGACCTAACTCTACAGAGAGTTTGAGGTATGTAGCATTATATCACCTAACTCTACAGAGAGTTTGAGGTATGTAGCATTATATGACATACCCTCTACAGAGAGTTTGGGTGTGTAGGGTGACAACTCTCATGGTGGCGATGATCTGGCCAGTCTCTTTGACCTTCCCGGTGGCGATGAAGTGGAGGTTGGCCTGCTCCACCAGCTTTGTCATTTATTCCTGGGAACGCACCTCCATCACCTGCTTCTCAGCTGGGAAAACACACAGGGATGACTTAGGATATGCTTTGTCTCGTTGAGTTTTATTTTCATTTTCATGTATTTTCTGTGGCTCCAGCTTTAGAAATATGGTAGAGCAACTAGCTTGCTGCTAGTAGAGAGAATGTTGATCTTACATGCACCCCCTTACACAAACGGACGGACACACACACACACACACACCCTACTCAGCCCCTCCTCCTCCCTCAACCCGCCTACCTTTCTTGGGATCCAGAATCACTCTAGGGGTCTTGAAGAGGAACTCAGAGCTGGTGACTTCAGTGTAATACACCACGTTGCCACTGATGTACACGTCCACAGTACGCACCTGGTCACTCGTGTTGTTGAACTCCAGCTTCAGCTCAAAGTCGTCCCACACCCTCACCTCGATCAGGGCATGTCCAGCTCCACGTCAGCCTCCGGAGGGGGTGGCCTTCTCACGGTGACAGCCGTACCTCTGCCTCTCCAGCACCGTGCGCTCCTCAGGACTACCTGTTGATGTGGGACACCACAGATGAGAGGGAGAGATTATTAGGGTCTCTCTCAGAAGTAAAATCTGAGTTTCTAGAGTGTTGGTACCCCCATTTATAAAGAGACAAAACCCCTTCTTTTTACATTTTGTTACCTTCTTTAGGGGGTAAGATTCACGTGATGGAAAGTCAGATATGGTGGGGAGTTACTACTTTTTATGACACAGAGGAGTGAGCAGGAACTGACACAGACTGACACTTTTTGGGCCGGTTTTCCAGACACAGATGAAACCTAGTTCTGGACTTTAAAACACTTCCAATGGATATTCTCGATATAGCATCCCTTTTATTCCAGGACTATAGGTCAATCCATGTCTGGGAAACCGGCCCTTTAAGTGTTTGCTCTGTGATTCTCCCTCCATCCCTCTTCTCCTACCCTCAGGGAATTTGTACTGATCAGTGATGTCACGGCGAGCTCCTGGCCGGGCACTTTGGTCACCACCATCCTGCCAACATGGCTGCTGTTGACCTTGACAGGCTCCAGGGTTCCGTCTCTGGGGTTCCCTGAGTAGAACACCACATCACTGTTCACCTACAGCACAGGAAGAATGGGACACGTTCATCATGTAAAACACCAGTAATTAGTCAATTAGTCATATATTTGGTCATATATTTAGTCATATATTTGATCATATATGTAATAATGTAATATATGGTCATATACACGATGCATTCGGAAAGTATTCAGACCCCTTCAATTTTTCCACATTTTGTTATGTCTCAGCCATATTTTTTCCCCTCAATCTACACACAATACCCCATAATGACAAAGCGCAGACTGGTTTTTAGAATCTTTGCAAATATATTAAAAATAAAAAACACTTTATTTACATCTCCTTTGCTATGAGACTCGAAATTGAGCTCAGGTGCATCCTGTTTCCATTGATCATCCTTGAGATGTTTCTACAACTTGATTGGAGTCCATCTGTGGTAAATTCAATTGATCGGACATGATTTGGAAAGGCACACACCTGTCTATATAAGGTCCCACAGTTGACAGTGCATGTTAGAGCAAAAACCAAGCCATGAGATTGAAGGAATTGTCCGTGAGCGCGAGACAGGATTGTGTCGAGGCACAGATCTGGGGAAGAGTACCAAAAAATGTCTGCAGCATCGAAGGTCCCCAAGAACACAGTGGCCTCCATCATTCTTAAATGGAAGAAGTTTGGAACCACCAAGAGTCTTCCTAGAGCTGGCCACCCGGCCAAACTGAGCAATCGGGGGAGAAGGGCCTTGGTCAGGGAGGTGACCAAGAACCCGATAGTCACTCTGACAGAGCTCTAGACTTCCTCTGTGGAGATGGGAGAACCTTCCAGAAGGACAACCATCTCTGCAGCACTCCACCAATCAGACCTAGAGTGGCCGGACGGAAGCCACTCCTCAGTAAAAGGCACATGACAGGCCGCTTGGAGTTTGCCAAAAGGCACCTAAAGGCTCTCAGACCATGAGAAACAAGATTCTCTGGTCTGATGAAACCAAGATTGAACTCTTTGGCCTGAATGCCAAGCGTCACTTCAGGAGGAACCTGGCACCATCCCTACAGTGAAGCATGGTGGTGGCAGCATTATGCTGTGGTGATGTTTTTCAGCGGCAGGGACTGGGAGACTAGTCAGGATTGAGGCAAAGATGAACGGAGTAAAGTACTCCAGAGCTCCAGAGTGCTCAGGACCTCAGACTGGGGTGAAAGTTCACCTTCCAACAGGACAACGACCCTAAGTACACAGCCAAGACAACGCAGAAGTGGCTTCGGAAAAGTCTCTGAATGTCCTTGAGTGGCCCAGCTAGAGCCCGGACTTGAACCCGATCGAACATCTCTGGAGAGACCTGAAAATAGCTGTGCAGCGGCTCACCATCCAACCCTGACAGCCTTGAGAGGATCTGCAGAGAGAAATTGGAGAAACTCCCCAAATACAGCTGTGCCAAGCTTGTAGCATCATACCCAAGATGACTCGAGGCTGTAATCTCTGCCAAAGGTGCTTCAACAAAGTACTGAGTAAAGGGTCTGAATACTTATGTAAATGTGACATTTCAGTTTTTTATGTTTTATAATTTGCAAAATATATATATATATAGAAATCAGATTTTGCTTTGTCATTATGTGGTATTGTTTTTAGATTGATGAAAAAAATAATATTTAATCCATTTTAGAATAAGGCTGTAACGTAACAAAATGTGGAAAAGTCAAGGGGTCTGAATACTTTCCGAAGGCACTGTATATAACCATATATATTACCATATGTATTACCATATATATTTAACCATATATATTACCAAAATGTGTATAGGTACTGTATATTCACTGTTAGACTGAGAGTTCACTGATTCAAACTGATGCAAACTAGAAATTAGCTTTCTTGGTAAGTGGCCAGTAGGGGTTGAAACATTTAGTATACTGTCCTGTGCAGTTAGTGTACTGCTCCACTAGGGTGGCTCATCGTTATAGTCTTTACCTCAGCAAACACGAATGGTGCGTCGAACGGGAAGCAGATCTGTCCATGTTTGATGGCCTGGACGGATGCTGGGCCACACCTGTACATCCCTATGAAAGACACATTAGGTATTTTATTACAAATAAGTAAGCTCCAGTTCCCCACCAGCACCCCGTTGTCTTCATGAGAGTTCAGCTGGGAGAAAGAGAAAGAGAGGTGAATATGCCTGTAGTTTGCGTCCTAAATGGCACCCAATTCCCTTTATAGTGCACTTCTTCAACCAGAGACTTTATTGGCCATGGTCAAAAGTAGTGCACCTTTTAAAAGCCTACATTGAGTTGCAAGTTCAAATCTGTCTTCTGTATAAATCTGTACCTTCTGTATAAATCTGTACCTTCTGTATAAATATGTACCTTCTGTATAAATCTGTCTTCTGTACAAATATGTCTTCTGTATAAATCTGTCTTCTGTACAAATCTGTCTTCTGTATAAATCTGTCTTCTGTATAAATCTGTCTTCTACGTATGCCTCCATTGAGTTTTACTTATAAATCTACTATGTGAAAAGGTTGTAAGAATGTTGCTTATCTGAATGGGTTCTCTGTGTTTCATTGACTGGTGGTAACCCTCACCATGGCTGAGGCCTTCCGGGCTACTTTGATGGCGTCGCCCTCGGTTGGTGATGGGCATGGCAGCTTTTATCCATGATGAACAGACAGGTATCCAGCACCCCATAGTCAAACTGCAACAAGCAACGTTTAAAATTGAGGATTCACTTGTAAATATGTGTATGAGGGTTTTGTAGTCAGTCTTTGTATTCAAAGCAATACGTGTGGAAAATCTCTGTTGCACGTCGGGCCAACCAACCCCATTTATCTGTGACTATATTCACGATACAGCATAGCTTAATTAAGAGACATAGTACATAGTGCACTATGAAATGATGTGTTTTAAATATTGTCCAAACAATGTAAAATGATCTGTACCTGACCAAAGTTCCAGGGCCGCTCAGACACGTGGTCATATGCCCCATGGTAGATGACCCCCACCTCGTTGAGAACACACTCCTCCCTCTCCCTCGTCATCATCCAGGAACACAGAATCAGCTGGTGGAAGGAAAACAGAACATTAGAATGGGAATTCTACATTCTATGATCAGAATGTATGTTTTTAAACAAGATAGAGGTAGCTTGATCAATCAATCCCAATCAATCAATCATTCAATAAATCAATCAGCACAACAACTGATGTGGGACGTAGAGGTTGAAGAGGACGTAGAGGTCTCGACTCTCATCCCTCTCCTGGTCCCTGCGGATTCCGTAGGGTCACCACCGCCACGCGTGCGCCACTTTCCCACAATGCAGTCTGGCGCAGGGGTGATGCCCACTGTGACTACATTGTCGGTGCTGTCCACCACCCGGCCGGCCCACGGGCTCTGGCGGTCCTTGGCCGCAGACACAGGGATGTAGGTGCCCTTACTGAACTGGGGACTGCCCCCTGGTGGATTGGAGGAACAAGAGGAATGACATGTCTTGCTAGCTTGCTAACACTGAGCCTTCCGCTCCGGGGTGAAGTTTCATCTAGGATCAGCTCCCTCTTCCCCAATCGTAGCCTTAAAGGCCCAGTGCAGTCCAAAACTTGATTTCCTGTGTTTTATATATATTTCCACACTATGAGGTTGGAATAATACTGTGAAATTGTGAAAATGATGATAATGCCCTTTTAGTGTAAGAGCTGTTTGAAAAGACCCCCTGAAATTTCTGCCAATTTTGCTGGGATGGAGTTTTGGCCTTACATGGTGGCATCACCAGGTGTTAAATTAGTTAATAGACCACTAAGAAAGAGAGTTCCAAACTTCTCCGCCAATAACAGCTCAATTTCAGTTTTCCCTCCCCACTCAAACCACTCCCAGACAGTCCTAGCAATATTCTTGCTTGAGAAATTGCTCTTTACTGAGCAGCTATTTTTGTTTCTTATTGACCATTTTAATTGAAAACGATCATAGTATGGTATTTAATTGTTACCCAGAAATGATTTGATATTGAGCTACAAACGGCTGCTTTGGACCTTTAACCATTAGTGGGGAGTATGCAAAACTGACCCCCAGATCAGCAACTTCACCTTACACGAGCCTTCGCAGATTAACACCCTGGACTAAAGCTATGGTAACACCCTGGACTAGCCCTATAGTAACATCCTGGACTAGAGCTATGGTAACATCCTGGACTAGAGCTATGGACTAGAGCTATGGTAAAATCCTGGACTAGAGCTATATTAACACCCTGGACTAGAGACATGGTAACACCCTGGACTAGAGCTATGGTAACATTCTGGACTAGAGCTGTGGTAACACCCTGGACTAGAGCTATGGTAACACCCTGGACTAGAGCTATAGTAACATCCTGGACTAGAGCTATAGTAACACCATGGACTAGGGAGCTATGGTAACATCCTGGACTAGAGCTATAGTAACATCCTGGACTAGAGCTATGGACTAGAGCTATGGTAACACCCTGGACTAGAGCTATATTAACACCCTGGATTAGAGATATGGTAACACCCTGGACTAGAGCTATGGTAACACCCTGGACTAGAGCTATAGTAACATCCTGGACTAGAGCTATAGTAACACCATGGACTAGAGCTATGGTAACATCCTGGACATCCTGCGTTCCGAGATGCTGTTCTGCACACCACTGTTGTACTGCGCTGTTATTTGCCTGTTTGTGGCCCACCTGTTAACTTGCACTATTCTTTCCATTCTCCTTCGACCTCTCCCCAATGAGCTGTTTTCGCCCACAGGACTGCTGCTGACTGGATGTTTTTTGTTTGTCGCACCATTCTCAGTAAACCCTAGACACTGTTGTGCATGAAAAGCCCAGGAGGCCAGACGTTTCTGAGATATTGGAACCGGCGCGCCTGGGCCCGATGATCATACCACGCTCAAAGTTGCTTAGGTCACTCGTTTTGCCCATTCTAATGTTCAATCGAACAGTTACTGAATGCCTCAATGCCTTTCTGCCTGCTTTATATATGAATGGGGTGTACCTAATAAACTGTGTATGAATCCAAGTGTATATAATCCATTTATTATGTCAAACTACATAAGTTTCAGGCAAACATGATTTGCTTTTACTCAAGGGTGTGGGGAGGTGTGCCCCTTTGCGATTCATAATATAATCTTATACAGCCGACATTCATATACATATGGAAGTATACTGTATATGGAACTTTAGTGGTTTACATCAAATTTGGACTTGAATGTTGGCTAAATGGCATATATGATGGAAGGTGTGCCCCTTTCTGTCCAATGAGGTCATTTCTGGACAATCTTTCTGCAAGTAAAAATATGGTCACACTTCAGAATAGGGAACACATATTGAGGCACTATGCCCTTATTAGTCCACATTGAGAAAGCTAACTAGGAGTATAATTATTGTGTAACTTGCTCTTTAATATGCCTTTATAATATCTAACGAGTTTATTAAGGATTGGCCACTAATAAATTACTAATAATGTTTGAATAAGAAAACGCTTAATTAAGACCTAATCTATGTCTAATAAGACATAATAAATATCTTATAAGCTACTTATATACACACTTATAAACTACAAATTAGACGCTAATACGTGTATCCTAAAATAAAGTGTTACCAAACATTTTTAAAACACATCTGAAACAAGTAGAAAATATGGACCAATTATGAAACATCTGTAACATTAGTAATCACATTACAGTATAAAAGTCGCAAAGAGCAATAAAAACTATATACAAAAAAATTGCTATATTTTCACAAAAAGCAAAGCACATTTTCTAAAAAAAATGCTGAAATTCAAATAGCGTAATATAGTAACATCCTTGCATATAGATACAGTGCATTCGGAAAGTATTCAGCGCCTCTTGACTTTTCCACATTTTGTTAAGTTACAGACTTATTCTAAAATGGATGAAAAAAAAGTTCCCCATAATGACAAAGCAAAACACATTTTTTAGAAAATGTTGCACATTTATTAAAAATATTACATTTACATAAGATTTCAGAGCCTTTAGTCAGTACTTTGTTGAAGCACCTTTGGCAGCGATTACAGTATGGGTACAAGCTTGGCACACATGTATTTGGGGAGTTCCTCCCATTCTTCTCTGCAGATCCTCTCAAGCTCTGTCAGGTTGGATGAGGAGCGTCGAGCACAGCTATTTTCAAGTCTCTCCAGAGATGTTCGATCGGGTTCAAGTCCGGCACTGGTTGAGCCACTCAAGGACTTTCAGAGACTAGTCCCTGAAGCCACTCCTGCATTGTCTTGGCTGTGTGCTTAGGGTCGTTGTCCTGTTGGAAGGTGAACCTTCGCCCCAGTCTGAGGTCCTGAGTGCTCAGGAGCAGGTTTTTCATCAAGGATCTCTCTGTACTTTGCTCCATTCATCTTTCCCTTCGATCCTGACTCCGTCCCTGCACCTGAAAAACATCCCCACAGCATGATGCTGCCACCACCATGCTTCACCGTAGGGAAGGTGCCAGGTTTCCTCCAGACGTGACGCTTGGCATTCAGGTCAAAGAGTTCAATCTTGGTTTCATCAGACCAGAGAATCTTGTTTCCCATGGTCTGAGAGTCCTTCTAGGTGCCTTTTTGGCAAACTCCAAGCCGGCTGTCATGTGCCTTTTACTGAGGAGTGGCTTCCATCTAGCTACTCTACCATAAAGGCCCAATTGGTGGAGTGCTGCAAAGATGGTTGTCCTTCTGGAAGGTTTTCCCATCTCCACAGAGGACCTCTGGAGCTCTGTCAGAGTAACCATTGGGTTCTTAGTCACCTCCTGACCAAGGCCCTTCTCCCCCGATTGCTCAATTTGGCCGGGTGGCCAGCTCAGGCGTCAGGTGCAGGAGGGTAAATCACAGAATAAATGGTTTGTTAGGCAAATACAGTGGTACACAGCAATGCGTAAAACTCTACAGTGCGGTTTAACGGTGCACTGGAGAAAACAAAAGCACAGAGGCGAATATTGAACCAGGTGTGTGTAAAACGAGACAAAACAAATGGATTGATGAGATGAGGAGCGGCTGTGGCTAGAAGGCCGGTGACAACGAGTGCCGAAACCTACCCGAACAAGGAGAGGAGGCAGCTTCGGAGGAAGTCGCGACAGTACCCCCCTTGACGCACTAGCTCCAGCAGCGCACCGACACCGGCCTAGGGGACGGCCAGGAGGACGTGGTGAGGCGAGCCGGATGGCGATGGTGGAAATCCCACAACAGGGGAGGGATCAAGGACATCC
Organism: Coregonus clupeaformis; assembly: GCF_020615455.1. Lineage (NCBI taxonomy): Eukaryota > Metazoa > Chordata > Actinopteri > Salmoniformes > Salmonidae > Coregonus > Coregonus clupeaformis. Next base: position 7,708 of record NW_025533534.1, on the reverse strand, counting down.
TCACCGGGACCCAGCACCGCTCCTCCGGAATGTACCCCTCCCACTCCTCGTTAACTCTCCTCAGGACTTTGAACGGCCCCACAAACCGCAGGCTCAGCTTCCGGCAGGGCAGGCGGAGGGGCAGGCGGAGGGTCGAGAGCCAGACCCGAGCTGGAAGTGGATGTGGGCAGTGTTCCATGTCTCTTCGCGTGCCGGAACCAGTCGTACACCGCAGGAGCTTCGGTCTGGCTCTGATGCCACGGTGCCAGGACCGGCTGATAACCTAAAACACATTGAAATGGAGATAGGTTAGTTGAGGAGTGGCGGATAAAGTTCTGGGCAAATTTGGCTCATGGCAAGAATACCGACCACTCCCCGGCCGGTCCTGGCAGTAGAACCGCAGGAACCTACCCACATCCTGATTCACCCGTTCCACCTGCCCATTAGATTCGGGTGAAACCCAGAGGAGTCAGGCTGGGACCGAGACCCCCAGACGTTCCATGAATGCCTTCCAGACCCTGGACAAAAACTGGGGATCCCGCCACTAGAGTCTTAACTCCAGGGTACAGTCCTCACGTCCTCATCCCCTGCCTCAGATGGACCAGCCGCTCGCCCGCCTCTCTACCTTCGAGGGGGGGTGATCGAAGACTGCCCGGAAGAGGCGAGCGAACTCCCCGTAGTTGTCCAACGCGTCTCCTCCTTCACTCCAGACCGCGTTAGCCCATTCCAGGTCTTTCCACGATAGGCAGGAGACGAGGCGGACACCTTCTCCCGACCCGATGGAGCCGGGCTGATGGTGGAAAAATAGAGAGGTCCAACTGCGGAGGGGCGAAACCCTGGCAGTGGGCCGCCTGTCCCGTCGTATTCCCTAGGTCCGAGACAAGTGAATACCTCTGGGCGCTGGGTTGTGGGTGGCTGGATCCGGTCGCTCAGCTGGTTCCTTGCGAGGGTCGGGTCCCTCCCCTCCAGGCACTGGACGACCTGGAGAACCCGATCCATCGCTTCGCCCAAGCTGGCTAGCATGTTGGGAATGCTCCCGGACCCGCCTCACCGACTCCCGGCATATTCTCTGCTCCTGCACTCCATGCTGTTGGGTGTGTGATTCTTTAGCGAGTGATTTGGACAGAGTCAGGCTCAGTACTCGCCTAGCCACTAAAGACAATCGATTGACCAGGGTGTAGTATCGAACAACCGGTGTTGTAATGTGCAGTGGGCAGCTATAACCTATCAGTGGTGCTGTAATGTGCAGTGGGCAACTGTAACCTATCACAGTGTCGCCATGGTAACTAGTACGGTGGCCAAATTATTTTTCTCCCATGATTACCTATTTCAAATAGGATGGCAGCCTAGACTACACAAGAAATAACTAATATTGGTAGCCATCTAGATGTCACCGTGATACAGTCTACTAGTCAATGGGGAGAGCATGAATGGCAACAACACCGGTACATTGTCCTCCTAAACCCTCTGTGATTCGGGTTCCTCTGCTCTCAGTTGTGCGACATATGTGATTGTTTTGCAGGCCAGGAGTGTCAGTATATCCTCTCCCCGCATAACCATTTGTTTAATTTTTTTAATGATTCCGTATAATGTTGCAGTATTAGTAAATCTGTTCACTTTACCAGTAGTTTGAAAACATTTGGTGGCACAGAAAGAAAGAAAAAATGTTGTGAGTCTGATTAAATAATCTGTGGTATTGTTGTTAGGCAATGTTTTAATAGTTAGCAAGGGTTTGAAGTATGTGTATCTTTCTGTCTTATTTGTATTTTGTCCTCAATTGATTTAATAAAATATATTTAATATATGCGGTAGGTCCTCAATTGATTACTCCTCAATTCATATCAAAAGATGATGAACCCTGAGTTGGGACACCTGTCTTTTTACCCATAGAGTAACAGCCCTGGTGCTCTCTGTCTCTCATTCTATTTATACTTTTTTATGCTTGTCCTAGGGGTGAGAAGAGCTGACAAATCAGAACTGAGGAGGATTGTTACAGAGCCCCATGAGGAACACTTGAGGCTGCACTGACTTCTCTCTCTCCTGGATGCTCTCCTGTCCAAACTGTGCTTCAACGTGCTTCAACGTGCTTCAATGCCTCTGAACCCCCTTACCCGAACAGATTGTACCCAATCCCAATTTTAACTCCATCTCCCTCTCTTTTCTTTGTCTCGCTCTCCCCCCACATACATGCATACAATATCGTTTTTAGATTATTTTGTTATAATGCTGTTATTTGGCTATATGTGTTAACTGTTGTTAAAAAATTGTCAATTCTGTTGTTAATATGTTGTTAAAACTCCAAACTTGAGGGGTGGTCCAGAGAAACCGTGTTACGCCAGTTATCATAATGATGGCAAAATTGTTTCCTACTAATGCTTTTCCTACTTCAGCACTGTCATTGTTTTTCCAAGCCGCTGTAGTGTAACTTAGACTAAACAGTCATTATCCCCATTCAGAATGACTGGGCATTGGTCATCATTCGGGCACCAAATGGCTGCGGCATCTGTAGAACATTCATAACAATAGTGCATCGAGCAACCGGCAAAGGTGGTGCAACACATTAATAGGATTAACATCAATTATTTTGATTATACAAACATCTCTACAATGCCAGCATCCAAACAAAATCACAACATTTTTGAATAATAGGGTCTGAATATCAAACCCTTAGTTTGTCCTTCCCCAGTTTTAGACTTACTTTATTGTTTTCAGGTGGCTGATGTTAAGTGTGGCTTGATTGTCTTTTAAGTATGTCACGCTTATTTCTATGTCAGTGACAAACTGCATCCCACTTAACATGAAAGACAAGCTGAGCACGGAGATTTCTTTGGGTTTGAACCTTAACATAAAGGGTGCATCTCATTAGCACTTTAATAATAATAAAAACATCAAATTCGGTCTGTTTAATATATTAATTTTAAAGCTGAAGAACATACACACATCCAGGTATATTTTGCAGTGCCTCTATTATAGGCGGTACTCATCAAATAAAAATATATATAAATAGGAAAACGGTGCACACTGCTGTTCATGCTCCCAGGAGTTTTTATTATTACATTGTTTCGACCCTTAGGTCTTCATCAGGCATCCATATCACAGGTGGAAGTGGTAGGTCATATATATATGTAACGATCCCGGCAGTCTGAGTCGGGTCCTGTCTGTGGACTAGTTGTTATGTTCGTGATCTCCAGTTTCCCGAGGGTTCTGGAACGCTCCGGGGAGCTCTCTTGATTTCCGCACCTGCATCCCATCAGCAATCTGCACACCTGGTCCTGATCATCACCCTTCTTAGGCTCTGGCCTAACATCCATTCCCTGCCGGATGGTTGCCATGAACAGTAGGTTTACCAGAGTATCAGTCTTAAGAGCCTAGCGTTAGTTTTGTTGTTTTTGCACCTTGTTGGTTTGTTGCTTACTTACCCCTTTTTGTTCCATCTGCAGTCACCCGTCCGGAACCTTCATCCAACCTCTGCCTGGTGGTCCTGCCGCAGGATGGGATCAACCACTGCACCCCCAACAACTAATCAACGCCGCCCGCTCTGTTCCCTGGATTATTCAGCATCACTCTTGAACTTGTAAATAAACACTCACCTTCAATTTCAACTCTACCTTGTCCTGGTCTGCTTCTGGGTTCTGGCTTACAACTTTCGTGACAGAACGATCCGACCAGTAATGAACCCGAGCGGACCTGGACTCTGTTCGCCATGCCATTACCCAGCAGGAGAAGATGTTGGGCCATCATAGCACGGTACTACAGGAGATCGCGTTGTCAGTTCGGAACCTTTCTACCGGTCTGACGGAGGTCCCAGAACCAACGCAAGTGTCCGGTGGAAGATCCACTACCGGTTTCACCCATCTCGCCTGCCGCTTCTGAAGCTGTGTCCTTCCGTGAGCCCAAGGTTCCGACATCGGATAAATATGAGGGGAGCTGGGAAGATGCCGTTCCTTCCTTATGCAGTGTGGATTGGTGTTCGATCTACAGCCCTACTCTTATCCACAGACAAGGCTAGGATAGCCTTTGTGATTGAGTTGCTGCGTGGTCGAGCGCTGGAGTGGGCTTCAGCCGTTTGGGGGAACGACAGGATCCCTGCATGGCTTCACACCAAGGGTTCACGGCCGAGATGAGGAAGCTCTTCGACCATTCCCGTCCGAGGGAGGGATGCAGCTAGGCGCCTGTTTTGCGCTTCGCCCAGAACTAGCGTGGCCCGACTTCGTGATCGAGTTCAAGACGTTGGCTGTGGAGAGTGGGTGGAATGAGGAGGGCTCTGCAAGCGGCCTTTTACCAGGGTCTGTCGGAGCAGCTCAAGGATGAGTTGATCTCTATCCGGAGTCTAGTGACCTGGACAGCTTGGTAGCCTTGTCTATTCGGGTGGATAATCGAGTCCGAGAGCGAAGGAGGGAGAAGCAATGGGCTCCGTCCAGCGATCAGCTTCTCAGGTTCCAGTCGGAGTCGTCAACTGCGCGGCTCGCTAAAGTTGGGAGGACTTTTAGCGAGCCAGTTTCGACCTCTCAATACCTCTGTCAGACCCGTTTCCGGCTACCCTTATGAACAGGAATCAGAGCTTAGCGATTAACGCTTTTATCGATTCAGGTGCGATGGAAGCTTTCTAGATGCCGAGTTGGTGGAACAGCTGGGGCTTTCCAAGGAGCAATTGCCGGAAGCCATTGAGGCTACCACTCTGGACGGCAGTAGTCTGGCACGTATCCACGATGAGGACTGAACCGGTTAAGATGCGGTTGTCGGGGAATCATTCTGAGATGATTTCATTCTTCATTCTGCCTCTTCCCAGGTTCCTCTGTCCTTATACCCCTCACAATCCCCTTCGATTGGGTGAGGGCGTTTGCCTTGAGTTATCATCTAACTGTCTCAAACTGCCTCCCCCATTCGGTTCCCAGTCAGGTGATTGAGGCTAAACCCCCAGATGTTGTCCCTGGTTCCCAGACCCTACTCACGAGTTTGGGGGAAGTTTTCAGTAAGCAGAAGGCTCTGTCACTCCCTCCCCACCACCATATGATTGTGCCATCAACCTGTTCCCTGGAGCTGTCTACCCCAAGGGAAGGTTATACATATCTCCCACCTCAGCTGAGGCTTTGGGGGACCTACATCAAGGAGTCCCTACTGCTGGTCTCGTTCTCCCTTCATCACTGGGTGATTCTTCTTTGTGTAAGAAGATGTCTCTTCACCGTTTATTTGGGGCTCCTCATATCCCCTCCCTTGATTTCTCCTTACTCCTTGGGTCTTTGTTCACCAAGCTAACCTACCAACGTATCACATGTCCCGATCAGAGAGGGGGGCGAGTGGTTGAGCGGGTTTCAATACCCCCGTTCTTGATATCAGTATTTTCCATGCTCCAGCGGTATTCCAGGTTGGTGAGCGCTCCTGGAATATGATCGTCTCTTTGTGTTTGTTTACCTGATACATTTGATCTTCTCCGAAGGAACCTTCCACCACGTCCAGCGTATCCGCCGGGGTTCTGCAGCGATTGTTGAAATTGTTTAGGCCGGGTGAGTTTCCGCCCACCCGACATCCTTTCTCGGATACATCATCTCGGAGGATTATGGACCAGGGTTAGGTTCTGAATCCCTTGCTCCAGAGATTTTTGGGTTCTTCATTTCTACCGCAGATTCATCATTACCCGTGTGCCGCTCCGTTAACTGCCTTACTTCCAGTATCGACCTTCGTAATCCATTTTCTGGATTTGGACATTCACCCCACCGATTCTCTTACACACGCCCGTCAGTTTCGATTTGAAGTGGCCGTCTGATGTGGGAGTTGGCCCATCCTGTCGCCATGCTCCCACGACTAACTCCATCCCTTTGCCTCGGGAATTCATGTGGGTAGGGTTCCTAAATTGCTTGGAGGGGCCCACTGTTCCTTTTCTACCCTTTCTGCAATCGTTCTCAACTCCCTCGCCAGGTGGGCGTTGTTTTTCGGAGACGATTCAAGTTTTCCCCTGACGTTCCGGCCTGGATCTAAGAGCGGCCCGGCGGGCGCCTTGTCCCGGATGTTCTCAAGACGGGAGGTGGGTCAAGCCAACAATTCTCCCCGACTTGTGGGAGCAGTTTGTGGAATTGAGGAGGGGTGCTGAGCCGCCCTTCGCTCCCTTTCCCTCGTTGTTTGTGCCTGTTCTTTCCTGCTGTCCTCAAATGGTCCCACGCCAGCAAATGCTTGTCACCCTGGCGTGGCTCGGACAATGTTTCTTCGCAGCGTTTTTGGTGGCCTGCCATGGCCGAGGATTGGTTATGTTGCTGTGTCCAGTGTTCGCAAATCAGAGTACCAATCGGCCCAGCTCTCACTACTTCACCCCCTTCCTATTCCCCGGCGACCATGGTCGCATCTCGGCCCCCTGACTTTGTCACTGGGTTGCCCGTTCTGAGGGACACGTCGTTCTTATCGTGACAGATTCAGCAGGTTCCCCCACTTTGTCCTTTCCCTTCCCTCTCTCTCCATCTTTTCGGGTCCTTCCATTTTTTCCGTGCCCTCGTTTACTCTGCTGTCTAATCCTTCTGTTTGTCCATTACTACAGTCAGTCTCACATCTGGTTTTCACCCCCAATTGGTCAGGCGGAGGCCGCCGATATTCCTGTCTGGCCTCTTCCAACCCCACTCCTGGGTCTCTCAGTTCTTGGGTTGAGTATGCCCACAATACTCTCCCTACATCTCCACTGATGTCTCCCTTCCAGTGCCTGTATGGCTACCAACTCCCTTGTTCCCTTCTCGGGAAAGCTCTCAGTGCCTTCTGTTCATCCATATTTCGTGTGCCACCGGACCTGGCATCGGCCAAAGCACTCGGTTTCGGACGGTATCAGCTCCAGGATCGTTCCGATCCCCGCTCCCTCCTTCACCATCGGAGATGGGGTCTGGTTGTCCACGGGATCTTCGTTCACGACTGAGTCTAATTGTTAGTTCTTTTGTGTTGGAGAGTGATCAATCCGGTGGCAGTTCGACTCAAACTCCCGGGGACGCTCAGAGTCCACTCCCACCTTTTCATGTCTCCTGCCTCAAGCCTGTTTTCCTCAGTCCTCTGTTCCTCCTCCGCCTCCTCCTCCTCCTCCTCGGATATCGGGAGGTGGTCCTCTATCTTCGCATCTGATTCAGGGCCGGGCCGGGGTTTCAGTATCTCGTGACTGGAGGTATGGTCCTGAAGAGGGTTGATTCCCCGCACATCCTGAAGTGCTGACCTCATCAGTGACTTCTACCCGCCTCCATCCTGGCCTCCGGGGTCCCCGGTGGTTTCGGGTTGTATCCCGGCAGTCTGATCGGTCCTGTCTGTACTAGTTTTATGTTCGTGATCTCCAGTTTCCCGGGGTTCTGGCCTCGGGAGCTCTCTTGATTTCCTCCCTGCATCCCATCAGCAATCTGCACACCTGGTCCTGATCATCACCCTTCTTGGCTCTGCCTAACATCCATTCCCTGCCGGATCGATCGCCATAACATGGTTTACCAAGTATCAGTCTTAAAGCCTAGCTTAGTTTTGTTGTTTTTGCACTTGTTGGTTTTTTGCTTACTTACCCCCGTTTTTGTTCCATCTGCAGTCACCCGTCCGGAACCTTCTCCAACCTCTGCCTGGTGGTCGGCGGCTGCCGCAGATGGATCAACCACTGCACCCCCCAACAACTAATCAACGCCCGCCCGTTGTTCCCTGGATTATTCAGCATCACTCTTGAACTTGTAAATAAAAATCACCTTACGTTTCAACTTACCTTGTCCTGGTCTGCTTCTGGGTTCTG